>NC_056435.1:4356637-4546637 GCF_018296145.1 Oncorhynchus tshawytscha
CTCCACACCCCAGCCCTCCGGTAGCAGCTCCCCGCACCAGGCTTCCTGTGCGTGTCCTCGATCCAGTACCACCAGTTCCAGCACCACGCACCAGGCCTTCAGTGTGCCTCGCCTGTTCAGCGCAGCCAGCGCTTTTCTCCTCTCCTGCGCTGCTGGAGTCTCCCGCCTGTTTAACGCAGCCAGAGCCTTCCTCCTCTACAGCGCTGCCGGAGCCTCCCGCCTGTTCAGCGCAGCCAGAGCCTTTCTCCTCTACAGCGCTGCCGGAGCCTCCCGCCTGTTCAGCGCAGCCAGAGCCTTCCTCCTCTACAGCGCTGCCGGAGTCTCACGCCTATCTAGCGCTGTTAGAGCTTTCCTCATCTCCTGCGCTGCCGGAGTCTCACGCCTATCTAGCGCTGTTAGAGCTTTCCTCATCTCCAGCGCTGCCGGAGTCTTCCGCCTGTTTAGCGCAGCCAGAGCCTTCCTCCGACACAGCGCTGCAGGAGTCTCCCGCCTGTTCAGCGCAGCCAGAGCTGCCAGTCTACAGGGAGCAGCCAGAGCTGTCAGTCCGCATGGAGCAGCCAGAGCTGTCAGTCTACAGGAAGCAGCCCGAGCTGCCAGTCTGCATGAAGCAGCCAGTCTACATAGAGCAGCCAGAGCTGCCAGTCTGCATGAAGCAGCCAGAGCTGTCAGTCTGCATGGAGCAGTCAGAGCTGTCAGTCTGCATGCAGGAGCCAGAGCTGTCAGTCTACATGAAGCAGCCCGAGCTGCCAGTCTGCATGAAGCAGTCAGTCTACATGGAGCAGCCAGAGCTGTCAGTCCGCATGGAGCAGCCAGAGCTGTCAGTCTACATGAAGCAGCCCGAGCTGCCAGTCTGCATGAAGCAGCCAGTCTACATGGAGCAGCCAGAGCTGTCAGTCTGCATGAAGCAGCCAGAGCTGTCAGTCTGCATGGAGCAGCCAGTCTGCATGGAGCAGCCAGTCTGCACGGAGCTGTCAGTCTGCACGGAGCTGTCAGTCTGCACGGAGCTGTCAGTCTGTAAGGAGCTGCCAGTCTGCAAGGAGCTGCCAGTCTGCAAGGAGCTGCCAGTCAGCACGGAGCCGCCAGAGCGGTCAGTCTGTAAGAAGCCGCCAGAGCTGTCAGCCTATATGGAGCAGCTAGTGCCGCCAGTCTGCCCAGCGCCGCCAGTGCCCCCAGTCTGCCCAGCATCGCCAGTCTGCCCAGCACCGCCAGTCTGCCCAGCGTCGCCAGTCTGCCCAGCGTCGCCAGTCTGCCCGGCGCCGCCAGTCTGCCCGGCGCCGCCAGTCTGCCCGGCGCCGCCGGTCTGCCCAGCATCGCCAGTCTGCCAGACTCTTCCAGATCTGCCAGTCAGCCAGACTCTTCCAGATCTGCCAGTCAACCAGACTCTTCCAGATCTGCCAGTCAACCAGACTCTTCCAGATCTGCCAGTCAACCAGACTCTTCCAGATCTGCCAGTCAACCAGACTCTTCCAGATCTGCCAGTCAACCAGACTCTTCCAGATCTGCCAGTCAACCAGACTCTTCCAGATCTGCCAGTCAGCCAGGATCTGCCAGTCAGCCAGGATCTGCTGAAACCACCAGCCAGCCAGGAGCTGGTAGATCTATCTACCTGCCTGAGCTTCCTCTCACTCCTGAGCTTCCTCTCACTCCTGAGCTTCCTCTCACTCCTGAGCTTCCTCTCACTCCTGAGCTTTCTCTCACTCCTGAGCTTTCTCTCACTCCTGAGCTTTCTCTCACTCCTGAGCTTTCTCTCACTCCTGAGCTTTCTCTCACTCCCGAGCTTCCCCTCAGTCCCGAGCTGCCTCGGTCCCGAGCTGTCCTTCAGTCCCGATCTGTTCCTCAGTCCAGTGGGGTTCTGGGTGAGGACTACTAGGCCATGGTCGGCGGCGAGGGTGGACTATCCAGGGACGAAGGGAGAGGGGACTAAGACATTAAAGGAGTGGGGTCCACGTCCCGCGCCGGAGCCGCCACCATGGACAGACGCCCACCCGGACCCTCCCTATTGTTTTGAGGTGCGTTCGGGAGTCCGCACCTTAGGGGGGTTCTGTCACGCCCTGGTCAAAGTATTTTGTGTTTATCTTTATGTATTTGGTCAGGCCAGGGTGTGGCATGGGGTTTTTGTAATTGTGGTGTGTTTGTCTTGGGGTTTTGGTGGTGGTATTGGGATTGTAGCTTAGTGGGTTGTCTAGCAAGGTCTATGGCTGTCTGGAGTGGTTCTCAATCAGAGGCAGGTGCTTATCGTTGTCTCTGATTGGGAACCATATTTAGGCAGCCATATTCTTTGAGTTTGTCGTGGGTGATTGTCCTTAGTGTCCTATGTGTACTCGTTGTTAGTTTGCACCAGATAGGCTGTTTCGGTTTCGTTTATTGTTTTTTGTAAGTTCGTGTTTCTTTGTTATATTAAACATGGATCGCAATCGACACGCTGCAGTTTGGTCCGACTCTCCTTCATCACCACTAGAAAACCGTTACAAGTTGGCTAATTATCACATACTCTCTGATCTTGGATTAAACTACAGTCAAACCCCAGAAACGCCATGGCAACCAGAGCGCCATGGAAACAGCAGAATAATAAATAAGCAGCACAGGAAAAGGAGGTGTAAAATAGCCTACTATATGGGATAACAACAACATATCTAACCCTTTACATTTTAGCATCTTCAGGTTGCTGGGAGATGGTGTTCTTGGTGAAAAAACAGCTAAGGACGCTGGGAGTTGGTGTTTTTAGTGAGTGTGAAAGATAGCTGTAAAGATGGAGAACTACTCCCATGCCTATAGACAGAGAGAGAGAGAGAGAGAGAGAGAGAGAGAGAGAGAGAGAGAGAGAGAGAGAGAGAGAGAGAGAGAGACCATCCCGGGGAAAACAGCTAAGAACGCTGGGAGATGAAAGAATGTGAAAGAATGCTGTAAAGGGAATCGAGATCCAAGATAGAAAACTACTCCCACACCTAGAGAGAGAGAGAGAGAGAGAGAGAGAGAGAGAGACCGACCGGGGACATGTACCAGGGATGAAGAGATCGGAGATTGTGGGGGAGGAAAAAGAGAGACAAGCGAGAGGGCAGAAAACAAGAGTGAAACCGAGTGATGGAGAGAGGCAGAGCTGATGCAGCTCTAAGCAGAACGAATGTGCTTGGTTCTGCTGAAAATGGGTCATACATCTCAAGCGACTGCTCTCTCTCGCTCCTCTCCAATGAACCAGCATACACTCTATGCATGACTATAACATACCTTTCCCGCTTTACACTACACACTAAACACTAAACTACACAACAGTCTTTCCCCTAGTTTAATATCCAGGCAGGGTGCCCAGGCCCCTTACGCAACATCTAAATCCTCTGGCATGAAAATGACCAATTGCACCAATAGAAGCCCAACTCATCCTTATAGGCAGGGGCCAACAGAGAGAGGCACCGCCTATACATCTGTAGGGGAAGCACTGCCACACATTACACATAAGTCAACAGAGAGGGAAAGAGAGAGAAAGAGAGACACACACAAGGACACAGACTTTCACACCACTGATCTAAATATGAGGGGGGTTGTGCAGGCCACAGAAGGATAATGTCACCTGACATTTAATGCTCGGGTTGCCAGTGTGGTGTCAGGGTTTCTGCCTGGGTTGCCAAGTTTAGAGACTAAAGCTGAAATCCCGCCCTCAGTTGAGATTTGGACCCCATGGCCATCTCTCTCTCTGTCCAGACAGAAAGGGGAAAGGGATAGAGGGAGAGATACTCTGCAGAGGGATGACAGACAGACAGAAAGAGAGAGAGAAAGGAAGGAAGGAAGGAAGGAAGGAAGGAAGGAAGGAAGGAAGGAAGGAAGGAAGGAAGGAAGGAAGGAAGGAAGGAAGGAAGGAAGGAAGGAAGGAAGAGGGGGATGATAGAGTGAGAGAGAGAGAGAGAGGGGGGGACTGTATGAGGGAGAGATGGAGGGATCATGAATGTATGAAAATAAATGAAATGATGATGAAAAGGACCCCCAGAGGTTTGGGCTCCACCCAGCTAAATAAGTAGTCCTGTGTGTGTGTGTCCTCTGTTTCATTTAAAGAGAGGAGGTCTGGCAGTCATAACTCATTCAGAACAGACCATTTAATAAGAGTGAATATATTAGTTCATATACACTACTGTACTTTACACACACACGCCGCAGGCATGGACGCATGCACATATAATTCGGCTTGTCACCAAAAGCACTCACAAACGTCTACAGATGCACAATCGAGAGCATCCTGGCGGGCTGTATTACCGCCTGGTACGGCCACTGCTCCGCCCACAACCGTAAGGCTCTCCAGAGGGTAGTGAGGTCTGCACAACGCATCACCGGGGGCAAACTACCTGCCCTCCAGGACACCTACACCACCCGATGTCACAGGAAGGCCATAAAGATCATCAAGGACATCAACCACCCGAGCCACTGCCTGTTCACCCCGCTATCATCCAGAAGGCGAGGTCAGTACAGGTGCATCAAAGCTGGGACCGAGAGACTGAAAAACAGCTTCTATCTCAAGGCCATCAGACTGTTAAACAGCCACCACTAACATTGAGTGGCTGCTGCCAACACACTGACACTGACACTGACTCAACTCCAGCCACTTTAATAATGGGAATTGATGGGAAATTATGTAAATATACCACTAGCCACTTTAAACAATGCTACCTTATATAATGTTACTTACCCTACATTATTCATCTCATATGCATACGTATATACTGTACTCTATATCATCGACTGCATCCTTATGTAATACATGTATCACTAGCCACTTTAACTATGCCACTTTGTTTACATACTCATCTCATATGTATATACTGTACTCAATACCATCTACTGTATCTTGCCTGTGCTGCTCTGTACCATCACTCATTCATATATCCTTATGTACATATTCTTTATCCCCTTACACTGTGTATAAGACAGTAGTTTTGGAATTGTTAGGTTAGATTACTCGTTGGTTATTACTGCATTGTCGGAACTAGAAGCACAAGCATTTCGCTACACTCGCATTAACATCTGCTAACCATGTGTATGTGACAAATAAAATTTGATTTGATTTGATTTGATATATACACACACACACACACACACACACACACAATATGTGCCACTCTCATGCTTACATTGAATCAATATGGCACAGTCTAGCATTTACCCCAGCCACTGGGTCTGAGAGAGAGGGGGGAGAGAGAGAGAGCTGCATCCCTGTTTCACCCCACAGCCCTGTGGAAAGAAATGGGTGTTTTTGCCAATTTTAACTGCACACTTTGGTTAAAATTGTTTTTAAAAATATATATATATATATATATATATATATTAAGCTGCATCCCTGTCTCACCCCACTGCCCTGTGGAAAGAAATGTGTGTTTTTGCCAATTTTAACTGCACACTTTGGTTAAAATTGTTTTAAAAAAAAAATAAATATATATATATATATATATATATATATATATATATATATATATATTAAGCTGCATCCCTGTCTCACCCCACTGCCCTGTGGAAAGAAATGTGTGTTTTTGCCAATTTTAACTGCACACTTTGGTTAAAATTGTTTTTAAAAAACACAAATTTCTGGGCCTCCCGGGTGGCACAGTGGTTAAGGGCGCTGTACTGCAGCGCCAGCTGTGCCACCAGAGACTCTGGGTTCGTGCCCAGGCTCTGTCGTAACCGGCTGCGATATATACATCCCTGTCTCACCCCACTGCCCTGTGGAAAGAAATGTGTGTTTTTGCCAATTTTAACTGCACAATTTTAACTGCATATATATATATATATATATATATATATATATATATATATATATATATATATATATACAACGAATTGGCGAGGCCACAAGAAGTCTTCAGCACCCGCCCTCACCCTACTAGAATCTGTGATCAAATGTCTACTGTTTGCTGATGATCTGGTGCTTCTGTCACCAACCAAGGAGAGCCTACAGCAGCACCTAGATATTTTGCACAGATTCTGACAGACCTGGGCCCTGACAGTATTCCTCAGTGTTCCAAAAAAGGTCCAGTCGTCAGGACCACAAATACAAATTTCATCTTGATACTGTTGCCCTAGAGCTCAAAAAAAACTATACATACCCCGGCCTAAACATCAGCGCCACAGGTAACTTCAAAGCTGTAAATGAGCTGAGAGACAAGGCAAGAAGGGCATTCTATGCCATCAAAAAGGAACATAAAATTCGACATACCAATTAGGATCTGGCTAAAAATACTTAAACCAGTTATGGAATCCAATGCCCTTTATGGTTGTGAGGTCTGGGGTCCGCTCACCAACCAAGAATTCACAAAATGGGACAAACATTTTGAGTTGCACTTATCCTCCTGCCCAATGTACGATATTAGAGACACATATTTCCCTCAGATTACACAGATCCACAAAGAATTCGAAAACAAACTCGATTTTGATAAACTCCCATATCTACTGGGTGAAATACCACAGTGTGCGATTACAGCAGCAAGATTTGTGCCCTGTTGCCACAAGAAAAGGGCAACCACCATGGTGGACTGTGGTGGACCCCTATCGGCCAGGCCTCCCCTTCCACTGTTGCCGGGGGATATGGGGGTGTGATGTCACAGTGTAGAGAATGTACTACATCTGTAACAATGCCCATGGAGACACACACAACCGGTCAAAAGTACTAGCACCTCAATGTGTCCAGTTTTTATTGAAATTCACAGTTTATTGTCTTAATGTACTCTGAAATTAAAGCATAGAACAGATAAACAATTGGAGACAAAAAAATAAATCATGGAATTGTTTTGTTTAACAAAATTGTGTCAACATTTTTGACTCTATATCTACATTTTTAGATAAAAGTAGCCACCTTTTGCTGACATAACAGCCGAACAGACATTCTTTCTACAATGGAAATCAAACGTTGTTAGGAAAACTCTTTCCAACACTGTTGCAGAAGTTCCCACAAATGTGTTGCACCTGTAGGTTGCTTTGCTTTCACCCTTCTGCCCAGTTCATCACAAACCAAGTATGGAGACTGTGCTGGCCATTCCATGATTTGAAGTCTACCGTGTTGTTCTTTTCTTCTAAGGTAGTTCTGACATAGCCTCGAGGTATGTTCTGGGTCATTATCTTGCTGTAGGATGAACCCCATAGCCTGGAGGTGTGTTCTGGGTCATTATCTTGCTGTAGGATGAACCCCATAGCCTGGAGGTGTGTTCTGGGTCATTATCTTGCTGTAGGATGAACCCCATAGCCTGGAGGTGTGTTCTGGGTCATTATCTTGCTGTAGGATGAACCCCATAGCCTGGAGGTGTGTTCTGGGTCATTATCTTGCTGTAGGATGAACCCCATAGCCTGGAGGTGTGTTCTGGGTCATTATCTTGCTGTAGGATGAACCCCATAGCCTGGAGGTGTGTTCTGGGTCATTATCTTGCTGTAGGATGAACCCCATAGCCTGGAGGTGTGATCTGAGTCATTATCTTGTTGTAGGATGAACCCCATAGCCTGGAGGTGTGTTCTGGGTCATTATCTTGCTGTAGGATGAACCCCATAGCCTGGAGGTGTGTTCTGGGTCATTATCTTGCTGTAGGATGAACCCCATAGCCTGGAGGTGTGTTCTAGGTCATAATCTTGCTGTAGGATGAACCCCTGACCAACTAGGTGCACAACAGAGGGTATTGCAAGGCACTGCAAAATGCTGTGGTAGCCGTTTTGGTTCAGGGTGCCACTCACTCTGTGCAAGTCGTCGACTCTGGTTCCAGCAAAAGAGCCGCTGACCATCACGCTTCCTCCCCCATGTTTGACAGTTGCTGTCACACACTGAGAAACCATCCTTTCACCTACTCGACGGCGGACAAAAACCCTGTATGAGGAACCAAAGATTTCATTGGTCCATAAGACCGTCTTCCAGTCTTCAGTAGTCCACTGGCGGTGCTTCGTGGCCCAGGCAAGCCTCTTTTTCTTATTTTGCCATCATAGCAATGGCCTTCATACTATCACTCGACCTGTCAAACCTGCAGCTCGAAGTCTCCTCTTCACAGGTGAAACTGAGACTTGCTGACTTCGACCAGTGTTAAGCTGTGCTTGAAGCTGTTGTTCTATGAGCCACCTATCACGCAAGCTGTTGACTCTCAGAAACTTGTCTTCTGATTCTGTTGTGGCTTTGGCTCTGCCAGACCTCTTCCTGTCAGAGTTTCCTCCAGGTTCCCAGGTTCCTTTTGATGGTGTAGGAAACTGTACTCACTGACACCTTGGTTTTCTCGGCAACTTCTCTAAAGGAAAGACCTACACTTTCAAGGGTTATTATGGTCTGTCTGTCTTCCTTTGGTAATTGCCTTTTTCTCGCCATTATGATAGCAATATACTACTTCCTGCAGTACAATAGTGTCCAAATAATGCTTAAGAGGGTGTAGTAACAGTCTGTTCCAACACTGCTTTTATACAGACAGAGGGTGTAGTAACAGTCTGTCCCAACACTGCTTTTATACAGACAGAGGGTGTAGTAACAGTCTGTTCCAACACTGCTTTTATACAGACAGAGGGTGTAGTAACAGTCTGTTCCAACACTGCTTTTATACAGACAGAGGGTGTAGTAACAGTCTGTTCCAACACTGCTTTTATACAGACAGAGGGTGTAGTAACAGTCTGTCCCAACACTGCTTTTATACAGACAGAGGGTGTAGTAACAGTCTGTCCCAACACTGCTTTTATACAGACAGAGGGTGTAGTAACAGTCTGTCCCAACACTGCTTTTATACAGACAGAGGGTGTAGTAACAGTCTGTCCCAACACTGCTTTTATACAGACAGAGGGTGTAGTAACAGTCTGTTCCAACACTGCTTTTATACAGACAGAGGGTGTAGTAACAGTCTGTCCCAACACTGCTTTTATACAGACAGAGGGTGTAGTAACAGTCTGTCCCAACACTGCTTTTATACAGACAGAGGGTGTAGTAACAGTCTGTCCCAACACTGCTTTTATACAGACAGAGGGTGTAGTAACAGTCTGTTCCAACACTGCTTTTATACAGACAGAGGGTGTAGTAACAGTCTGTTCCAACACTGCTTTTATACAGACAGAGGGTGTAGTAACAGTCTGTTCCAACACTGCTTTTATACAGACAGAGGGTGTAGTAACAGTCTGTCCCAACACTGCTTTTATACAGACAGAGGGTGTAGTAACAGTCTGTTCCAACACTGCTTTTATACAGACAGAGGGTGTAGTAACAGTCTGTTCCAACACTGCTTTTATACAGACAGAGGGTGTAGTAACAGTCTGTCCCAACACTGCTTTTATACAGACAGAGGGTGTAGTAACAGTCTGTCCCAACACTGCTTTTATACAGACAGAGGGTGTAGTAACAGTCTGTCCCAACACTGCTTTTATACAGACAGAGGGTGTAGTAACAGTCTGTTCCAACACTGCTTTTATACAGACAGAGGGTGTAGTAACAGTCTGTCCCAACACTGCTTTTATACAGACAGAGGGTGTCTGTCCCAACACTGCTTTTATACAGACAGAGGGTGTAGTAACAGTCTGTCCCAACACTGCTTTTATACAGACAGAGGGTGTAGTAACAGTCTGTTCCAACACTGCTTTTACAGACAGAGGGTGTAGTAACAGTCTGTCCCAACACTGCTTTTATACAGACAGAGGGTGTAGTAACAGTCTGTTCCAACACTGCTTTTATACAGACAGAGGGTGTAGTAACAGTCTGTCCCAACACTGCTTTTATACAGACAGAGGGTGTAGTAACAGTCTGTCCCAACACTGCTTTTATACAGACAGAGGGTGTAGTAACAGTCTGTTCCAACACTGCTTTTATACAGACAGAGGGTGTAGTAACAGTCTGTCCCAACACTGCTTTTATACAGACAGAGGGTGTAGTAACAGTCTGTTCCAACACTGCTTTTATACAGACAGAGGGTTTGAGAAGAATCAACAAAAGTTGGGACACCTGTTGGAATTGTTTGCGTCAACTTTCAAGGCTTAATTTACGTCCATTGCTGCAGAACAGCTGTAAGTTGTTAACCCTTTACTTGTTCCCTGAGAAAAGGCTTTTTTGTATAACTCTGAAATGTACCTTATTTCTCAGTTTTTGGAAACCCAAACTTCTTTAAAAAATGTTTTTAACCTCTGGCAGTTTACCTCTTACCTTTATACCATTTCAGGTTATTCACTGGACTTTCAATAAAATGTCAATAAAAACTGGGAAAATGGGGGTGTTCTAAAACTTTTGACTGGTAGTGTACACGCACACATAATGAATGACGTCACAGTAAGAAGGGACGGTTGTTAAAGTTATATCAGATCGAGATAAACAAGGATGGAGGTAAGTAGCCTACAGTTAGAGGATAACACATTCATGCACAGATGATACAAGTTGTGTGTGTGTGTATCGTGTGTGTGTGTGAGTGATGTGTGCCGCCTTTGTTTGTGACACCATGATGGAATGAATTAGAAACAGGGAGGAGATGGAGGTGAGGAGAAAAGAGGAGGGAAGAAAGGAGAATGAAGAGGAGGAGGAAGAGGAAGGACTGAGAAGGTGGGGAGGTTGGGCACCATCCCCAGTGGGGTGAATTGGGGAAGAATGCGGCCCTGTTTTATGTGTTAGAAACAAAGAACACACCAACCATGTCTAAACCTATTCGGCTTAGGTTGTCACAACAACCTGTCAATATATTAGCATATAATAGACTATACTGCAGGAAACACATGTAGTTTATAGAAAAATGTTTTCTACTGGGCCAAACTCAGTGGGCTAGCAAACTGGTGGCCGGACTAGAGATCTGTTAGCGCCGCTGGCAAAGAGACGGAGCGAAAAGTCGTAAATTAGCTGATTGATCTGGGAGAATCGGTAACAACGCAATTTAAACACCAGGACGAGAGAGGACCTCTCTCTCTCTCTCCTTTATCTCTCTCTCTCCTTTATCTCTCTCTCCTTTATCTCTCTCTCTCTCCTTTATCTCTCTCTCTCCTTTATCTCTCTCTCTCTCCTTTATCTCTCTCTCTCCTTTATCTCTCTCTCTCTCCTTTATCTCTCTCTCTCTCCTTTATCTCTCTCTCTCTCTTTATCTCTCTCTCTCTCCTTTATCTCTCTCTCTCTCCTTTATCTCTCTCTCTCTCCTTTATCTCTCTCTCTCCTTTATCTCTCTCTCTCTCCTTTATCTCTCTCTCTCTCCTTTATCTCTCTCTCTCTCTCTCTCCTTTATCTCTCTCTCTGCAGTGACGGAATCCAGTGCTATGTAACGTTTTTTAAATTGTATTATTGTTGATGTTGCGTTTCTTCTCACTTTTGTTCATTTCACTTGCTTTGGCATTGTAAACTTGTGTTTCCAAAACTAATAAAACCCCTTTGAATTGACTTGAGAGAGAGATTAGGACATGGCGTTAATAATCCATAATAACAACCATAGCCATCGCTGTCTCACCTACAGTCAATTCATATCCTTCCATTTAGCCTTCATCTTCCTCCTCTCTCCACCCCCCCCCCTCCCCCCTTCAAATCCCGCAATAGCCACACCTCCCATCCTCCCTCTCCGAGACACAGCCCCACACAGTCCCCCCAGAGAGGGTAGAAAGAATCCCCCCACTGTTCATACTAGTATAGCCACTAATAACCCAGTAGGTTAGTAGCTTGACAATACCACGCTTTTCTCCCTTAACAGATTGGTCTTAATCCGAAACACAGCTTTATGGAAAGACTAGCATATTTTCTGGTCAGCCTGCATTTAGCCAATTAGGCTACTCCTCTCCTCCTCTGAGAGAATGGACAGATGAGGATGGCAGTGCAGGCTACATGATGAGTGGTGTGGTGCCATTTTAGCACATCCTGTCAGTAGACTTTAGTCTAATATGATAGGTAGGCTAGCATTCACTTGTGTTGATGACATTGGCCTACATTTTGAGAGAGAGAGAGCGAGAACGAGAGCGAGAGCGAGAAAGCAAATGTTTTCGATATTGTGACACATAACCTACACCTACTGTATTTTTGAAGAGTTTTATTATGCTTGTGTCTGTCGAGGGTCGGCCATAAATGGATTCTCATTGAACCACCATCATAGTCTACACCAAATAAAAATGTCCAAACGATATTCACAACACGGGTTTATGACAGGCTACCACGTAATTTATATTTCTATCATTAGGCCAACCAGTACCGGGGAAATATAACATTAAACCGGGGAAAAGCCCATCCCAGCTTACCTCCGCGAAAAACGCTTCCATTCTTCTCTATGTTGCTGCCCGGCGCGCGTGAAGTCAGTCGGTGGGCAGACGCTTGTCCCAGTGTTAACAGAGAACTAAATCACAGCGGGCACCGGGGAAGCTCGGGGTGGATGGAGGTGGAATAGGCTCCTTGGTCCTGGTCGGTGGTGATTTCCATTCATTTGTAAACGTCCCGATTTAAATCCGAACCGCTACAATCCCTGATGTGTGTGTTCCCACCCAACGCGAACAGAGAGCAGAGAGAAAGCAGAGAGAGAGAGAGAAAGAGAGAGAGAAAGAGAGGACACACACCTCTTCTCCGTGTGTGCCGCTATAAAAATGTAAGATAAATCCCAAACAGGGAAGCCAACGGTTCCCTCTTCAGTCCTGACACGGAACTGACGGACTCCACGGAGCGGCAACTGAGTGTGTGTTTGTGTCAAAACGAATAATGGTAAGGATAATGATTATGAGAGACAGAGTGAGGTAGCAACGTTATCATCGCGTGCACATCTTTATCCAAACTGTTTGTCGCCACCACAACAGAGGCCCTGATACCCGAGTCTCAGGAATTCTCTGTTTGTTTCTGAAGAGGAGGAAAATAACAGGGTGTGAACAGAGCTGGGAGCCACACGCGCACACACACACAGTTAATCATTGGGCTAGTAACCGAAAGGTAGCTGGATCGAATCCCCGAGCTGACAAGGTAAAAATCTGTCGTTCTGCCCCTGAACAAGGCAGTTAACCCACTGTTCCCCGGTCGCCGAAGACGTGGATATCGATTATGGCAGCCCCGCCGCACCTCTCTGATTCAGAGGGGTTGGGTTAAATGCGGAAGACACATTTCAGTTGAATGCATTCAGTTGTACAACTGACTAGGTATCCCCCTTTCCCTTTCATTATGTGAACTTTGCCGCTCTGGCGCTCTGGGCTGTGACAGTAGCTGGGGTGAGTCACATTCCCTCTGGGCTGAAAGAAAATAGAACTCACACGCATGTACGCGCCACGCACGCACATACACACACACACACTCTCTCTCTCTCTAACCCGCAAATACAGAAAATGCACTATAGGCTACAGTCAAAAACGGCAGAACAATTTTTTGACAGTGGGTGCAGGATTTTTTTCCTTCTGATTTAGATAGGTTTTTGCATATAATTTGGACATTTTGGCAAGCTATTTGTTAGTCAACTTGTCTATAATTAGATAAATGTAGTTTATCTTCTGTCATTATATGTTGCCCTAGAAGACTAAATAAACCCTTGATCAACAGAATAGTGTAATAGATCGATAGAATGAACGCGTGAATATAGTTGATATATAGTTGACATCAGTTTTCTCTGGCATCTTTCGCGGATCAAATACGTTTAGGGACTGTGATAACATACAATAACACAAAGAAAAACAACAGGAAGATTTTCTGTTCAAAATGTCCAAATGACATCAGTTTGACCGGTTATAAGGAAAAAGAATGCTGTGAAAACGACCCAACGTGTTTCTGATAAGATTTCAGTTCGGCTTCGATGCACATGTTATGTGGTTGAAATACTATCACATTTTATTATGCTTTCATGTTGAAGACAGCCCCTTTACAGATGGTATCTAACTGAGCATTGCATTATCTCAAGAGGCAGAAATAAATAAATCACATTTCTTCACACCTGTTCCCAAGTCCAAATTTTGCCTACATTTGGTGTATAATATTACGGCAATAAATGCTTAATTCTGCAGGAGTTAATATTAAGGCTATGTTAGAGGTTATGGACCTACAGTCTGTGTCCAGATGTCAGTTTACATTTAACCCATCTAAACAGAAGGCTAGTTTTCTTCACATGCCATAAGCCTATTTGAAGTCCCGTCTTGTGACTGTCGAATTTGTATAGCGCCTCACAAACGTCACACTTAACACAGCTGGCACTACTATTATCCTTTTTAACCACTTCACCAAATATTTTATAAAGATTACTTTTCTGTCCCTCCCTTCTGTTTATTTTCAACTCTACTTTCGCTGCTTTTGTCTTTTTGAATTAAACTTCGACAATGTCCTTTTTGCCTCCGTGGATTGACGTTAACTTTTTTCTGCCAGTTCCTAAACCCAGTCTTCAGAGCCTCGTGGATATAATAGCGTGGACTGCAGGTTATTAGTCAACCTGCGCATTACTAACACACACACACACACACACACACACACACACACACACACACACACCTCTGTCTTCCCTTCACTGGATCTATCACGTGAGCAGTATTCTCTTGTTCTCTCCAGACTTCCAGAAAGAGGGCACAGGTGCCACCATATGAGCGCACACACGCGCACACACTCACCAAGAGTGATGGATCCTGGGACAGAAACCGCCCTCAGGGCCAGAAGTGATACTATGCCCTCTCTCTTATCGGTCTCTCTCAGTCTCTCTGCATGTGTATGCCCTTTAGGCATGTCACACGTTGTCTGGGAAATCCCATCACTCACAATGTCAAAGCCAATCAGTTTTATGGGGAAATGGCTGTAAATATATTTTTATCAACCTCTCTCTTTCTCTCTCAACCACGTTCTTGATCTTTTCTGTCTAGATACACATTTATAACCGTCTGAAATAAGAGACAAAAAGAGAGAGGACACTTACAGGCTATTCATCTGAGAGAGTGAGCACAGAGACAGAGAGAGATAGAGGGAAAACTATCCAACTGTGGTTCTGGAAAGCTACCCGGAGTGCAGGGTTTCATTCCAGCCCTGCAGAAACACACCTGATTCAACTAATTATGGTCCAGACAGAGAGAAGACCTGGATTAGTGGAATATTTGAATCAGGTGTGTTTGTGATGCGCAAAAACAAAAGCTTACTTATTGTGAGGCTCTGGATGAGAGCATCTGCTAAATGACTCAAATGTTTGTGACTGGTGTGAATTAGCCAGTGGAGAGTAAAGCTTGTATCAAAACAGTTCTAAGAAACAGCATCTTCAGACTGGAACCTTATATGGTCACACATTTTCAAGAAGTGTAAACTTTCAGTGGACAGTTGAGAAGAAGCAAGAGGCTATGATGCAACCAGGGCTCATGAAGCACCAGTTGTATGTGGTTCTGTCCTCATCAGCATGTCCAATCTGAGTTTGAGTTTATATGATTTTTTTTACAGGGACAGCGCACATTAATAATCAACGTTTTGGTAAAAGTGCCGGTTTTAGCCAGCCGGCTCATTTTCAACCGCAGTCCCTGGGCAGGTTATTAAAAACAATAAATGAGATGTTTTTGCCTATCAGAGACCTTCACCACCGCATTCTGCTCTGATATGTCAGGGTTTCCACGATTCTGTGGAAAAGATGAGGAGATATTGGGCTCAGCATCACGGGGTCACCAGTATTGCAAATGGAGGAATAAGATAACTGACCAAAAGCAGATATAAGGAGACTGGTTCACCACAACACATCAAATCAAATGTTATTTGTCACATGTGCCGAATGCAACAGGTATTTCACCGTACAGTGAAATGCTTACTTAACCAACAATGCAGTTTAAATAATTAAAATAAATAAATAAATGAATAAGGAACAACAATAAAATAACAGTAGCGAGGCTATATACATGGGCTTCCGGTACAGAGTCAATGTGCGGGGGCACCGGTTAGTCGAGGGAATTGAGGTTATATGTGCATGTAGGTAAAGTGACTATGCATGGATAATAAACAGAGAGTAGCAGCAGCATAAAAATTGGGAATCAGGGTGGTGCAAATAGTCTGGGTAGCTAAATAGTCTGGGTAGCCATTTGATTAACTGTTCAAGAGTCTTACGGTTTGGAGGTAGAATCTGTTAAGAAGCCTTTTTGACATAGACTTGGCGCTCCGGAGCCACTTGCCATGCAGTAGCAGAGAGAACAGTCTTTGACTAGGGTCGCTTGAGTCCTTGGCAATTTTTGGGGCCTTCCTCTGACACTGCCTGGTATAGAGGTCCTGGATGGCAGGAAGCTTGGCCCCAGTGATGTACTGGGCCGTACGCACTACCCTCTGTAGTGCAATTGCGTTAGAAGGCAGAGCAGTTGCCATACCATCTTGTGATGCATCTTGTGATGCTCTCGATGGTTCAGCTGTAGAACTTTTTAAGGATCTGAGGAGCCATGCCAAATCTTTTCAGTCTCCTGAGGGGGAATAGGTGTTGTCGTGCCCGCTTCACGATTGTCTTGGTGTGTTTGGACCATGATAGTTCGTTGGTGATGTGGACAACAAGGAACTTGAAGCTCTCAACCTGCTCCACTACGTCCCCGTCGATTAGAATGGGGGCGTGCTCGGTCCTCCTTTGCCTGTAGTCCACAATCATCTCCTTTGTCTTGATCACATTGAGGGAAAGGTTGTTGTCCTGGCACCATACGGTTGTCTCATCGTTGTCAGTGATCAGGCCTACCACTATTGTGTTGTCTGTAAACTTAATGATGGTGTTGGAGTCATGCTTGACTATGCAGTCATGAGTGAACAGGAAGTACAGGAGGGGACTGAGCATGCACCACAGAGGGGCCCCTGTGTTGAGGATCAGTGTAGCGGATGTGTTGTTACCTACCCTTACCACCTGGGGGCGGCCCGTCAGGAAGTCCAGGATCCAGTTAGAGGGAGGTGTTTAGTCCCAGGGTCCTTAGCTTAGTGATAAGCTTTGAGGGCACTCTGGTGTTGAACACTAAGCTGTAGTCAATAAATACCATTCTCAGGTAGGTGTTCCTTTTGTCCATGTGGGGAAAAGGGCAGTGTGGAGTGCATCATCTATGGATCTGTTGGGGCAGTATGTAAATTGGAGTGGGTCTAGGGTTTCTGGGATAATGGTGTTGATGTGAGCTATGACCAGCCTTTCAAAGCACTTCATGGCTACAGACTACAGATGTGTTCTTGGGCACAGGGACTATGGTGGTCTGCTTGAAGCATGTTGGTATTACAGACTCTGTCAGGGACAGGTTGAAAATGTCAGTGAAGACACTTGTCAGTTGGTCAGCACATGCTCGGAGTACACGTCCTGGTAATCCGTCTGAATGTTGACCTGTTTAAAGGTCTTACTCAAATGTGTTACGGAGAGAGTGGTCACACAGTCGTCCGGAACAGCTGATGCTCTCATGCATGTTTCAGTGTTGCTTGCCTCGAAGCTAGCATAGAAGTTATTTAACTCATCTGGTAGGTTTGTGTCACTGGGCAGCTCGCGGTGCTTCCCATCAGTAGAGACAGGATGTGTACAATGGCTTCAGTCACAAAGCTGAGTGTCATACTGGCTGCTCTGATCCGAACCTCCCATGCTGTCCAAGAAACCTATGAGATTATATAAGTTTTTTTTACAATGATGAGTAAAATGACAACTGTTTGATATCCAACTCTAAAGCTGAAGAGAGCCTGTTGCTGTTTAACACTTCTAACCCTACACCTGAGAAATCCACACTGGATTCAGAATTATGGAAGCGACTGAAGCTCATCTCAGAACATTTGAACTGTCCTTCTCCAGAACCTGTCTCAGTCATACTCTGGACTATACAAGGTGGAGTGCTGAACAGCTGGCAAGGTATCACTCCAGAAAAGCATCAACCTCACCATCTGCAGTACTGTACATAGTCGAACAGTGTCTTACATAATGTATGCTCATTTCAGAGGGAGCTAATTAGACCTGCTGTACTTCCCAATGGGACAGAGGAATGGTCCCAGGAAAGCCCAGTTGGAAGACTCACCAAAGTATCACCATCTCAAACCCACTCAAGGCCTGGAAAAATCCTTACTGACCAAGAGAAGCAGACAGACTATTTTGTGAATGGAGCATCGTCAGGAAATGACACCCAAACACTCAGGGTATTACTTGTGCATAAAAGTGTCCCCACTAAAAATCTTCAGAATATATCATCTGAGCCCCTCATTGAGTTCTTCTCAGAGGGAGGGGAGGTTGTAACTCTGATGTCAAGGAGTATGATAGGTTAGTGTGGTATAGAAAGACTGCTAAAGTGGACAACGTTATTCTGATAGGGAGGAGTGACATACCTACATATAGAGATGATGAGTACAAACAAATGCATGAAGATTTAGATGGCAGATTGAATGCATCTCCCCTTTCTGTCTCTCTGGTCCTCTCTAACCTCTCACTGGAGGACAGTGGGGAGTACTAGTGTGCTGTCATGTCTAAGACAGACTGTTTATCAATAACTACAACCTTCTTGATCAACGGGGAGAGGGTTCCCTTTGGCATCGACTCCACGTTCTATGCAGTTTACTCTTCACTGATGGCCTGTGCTCTGCTGGAGATTGTCTGTGTCACGGTGAACCTGAGGACCAGGAGAAGACATCAGGCTTCTCTGAAGGCCCAAAGGTATCACGTTTAGGTAAGCCACAGATGCAGACAGTGTAGAAGTAACAAGAGTTTCACCGGGGCAGGCAAACGACAGGTCAAGGCAGGCAGGAGTCAGTAATCTAGAAAGGGTGTAAAGGGTCCAGAACGGCAGGCAGTCTCAGGGTCAGGGCACACAACACTGTCAAAACCGGGAGGGCCTAGAAAACAAGCGCAGGAAAACAGGCAGGAAACAAATGCTGGTAGGTTTTACGAACGAAACGAACTGGCAACAGACAAACAGAGAACACAGGTATAAATACACAGGGGAAAATGGGGAAGATAGGCAACACCTGGAGGGGGGGTGGAAACAATCACATAGACAGGTGAAACAGATCAGGGTCTGACAGTACCCCCCCTCTAGCGGCGCCACCTGGCATCCTCCCTTGGTGCATACCTGGATTACAGCCATTTCCCTGGAAACAGGAGACAAAGGGCTGTGAGACATGGGTTTAACTCTGGATACATGAAAGGTGGGATGTATACGAAGGGTATGGGGCAACAGAAGATGAACAGCAGAGGGGCTAATAGTTTTGGAGATGGGGAAACGGGCCGATAAACCGGGGGGAGAGTTTGCGGGATTCCACTCGGAGGGGCAGATCCCGGGTGGATAGCCATACATTCATACAGTACAACGACAGCAGCGGACAAACATCTGAGCAGAAGGTATGCCGACCTCGGGTAGCGGTTCTTCACCGTGATGTCATTGAGACCTCGGTAGTCAATGCACGGATGCAGGGAGGGGGAGGCAGAAGTATGGATGAACCCAGTAGCTAGGGGGTCCACAATGTAGGTCTCCATAGCCTTGGTCTCCGGACCCGACAGAGAGTACAGTCGTCTCCGGGGTGGAGTGGTGCCTGGGAGAAGATCAATCCCACAGTCATAGGGTCGGTGCGGTGGCATCGAAGAGCCCTGGGCCTTCCTGAACACCTCCCGATGGTCCTGGTACTCCGCATGAATTGATAGAAAGACGTCCCGGAACAGGCTGCGCTGACTTCAGGCAGTGGGCGTGGCAGAACGGGTTATGATGGCACCGGCAGACCAGTCAATGAGGGAGTTGTGCCGCCGGAGCCAGGAGAACCCCAACACCACGGGAACCTGAGGAGACTTAATGAGCAGGAACTGGATCGTCTCGCTGTGGTTCCCTTACAAACGTAGGTTGATAGGGGTGGTATTGTGGGTGACCCGGCCAATGGACCGCCCCTCCAGTGCTCTAACATCCATGGGAACGGAGAGGGGTTGAGTGGGGATATCCAGCTCGGAAGCCAGGGTAGCGTTCATAAAGCTCTCTTCAGCCCCAGAGTCGATGAGACCAGGAGAGATTTTGACTGGTTACCCCACAGCAAGATGGCATGAAAAAGATTGCGAGTAAGGGGAGAGGAAAGGTTCTCTGTATGGTCCACCAGAGTACTTGCTCCTACCGGTGAGCCTGGTCTTTTAGTGGACAGGTGGAGACTAAATTACCAGTAGTCCCGCAATACAGGCAACTCTTAGTGTGAGGCCTGTATAGCCCTTCAGCAGGAGACAGTCTAGCTCTGCCTAGTTGCATGGGCTCGGGAAGAGGTGCATCGTCAGTCTTCGGAGGCTCTCGTGGGAACTCGTGTAGCCTCAGGTTCTCTTGGCAACGGAGCCGTTGGAAACTTCCGGGATACCCCGGGGGCGAAGTGGAATCAACTCTCCTGTCCTTCCTTCATTCCTGTAGTCGTACATCGATCCGAATGATCAAGGCGATGAGCGAGTCGAGATCCACCGGTAGTTCCCGGGCTGCATGCTCATCTTTAACTTCCTCCGATACTCCATGTAGGAATGTGTCGAACAGCGCGTCTGAGTTCCAAGCACCCTCAGCTGCCGACGTGCGGAAATCCACTGTGTAGTCTGCCACACTACGGGAGTCTTGGCGTAGCTGGAGCAGCTTGTGAGCAGCCTCTCGCACGGACAACGGAGAAAGGAGCAGGAAAACAGGCAGGAGCAGGGAAACTCTGGTAGAGGAGGCAATCACAAAGACAGGTGAAACATATCAGGGTGTGACATGAAGGACTGCAGCCAAGATGCAGGGGAAGCAGCACAGCACGGTGGAACAGGAGAGTGAAGAGAGAAGAGAAAAGGACAGTGAGGTGTAAAAGGGTTAGTGCCCTGCTGTAGCTTTTCCCCCCTCACTTATTCACTAGGTTTAAAGTGCATATTCAGGTTATTTTGTTACTTTAATCAGCTATAGGCTAGTATTGACTATTTTGTGCGTAACAAAGCTAATGGAATTGTGTAAAGCAGCTAGCTTTATGTGTTTTAAAAGGCACAAAATATCATTAAAGTATTTCCAAAGCAACTTATATAGCGACTTTAAATCTTTGAAAGTTGTAAATATTCTCTTAATGTGAATGAATATTTGATATGTCTTGACGGAAGTTTATTATTTTTTCTTTGCTTATTCAAAGAAAGAAATACGAAGTTTAAAAGATTATTAATTTCTTTCATGACGAAGATGCAATCAGCCAATTGGGCTTCAGTCAGAGAACAGTTCAATATAACATTATGCTGGTTTATTTTATTCCAGTGAAGTTGTATTTCCTGGTTGCTCTGATCTTGAGTCCAAACATGTTCTTATATTGTCTCCTCAGCTTCCTCTCTCTCCTAGAAACAAACCCCAGATAAAGTTACAATAATCATGAAAGGATAAGCTTTAGCCCTTCATCCTTGATATGACAGTTGTATGTGTAACAGTAAATTGATCTCCCCCCACACACAACACTGACCTCCATCCCACCTCTGCCCACCATTCATTATTTCATTACCCCCTGACTCAAACATAGAGGACAGAAAATGTATCTCACTAACCCATCCCCCCTACTATCACAAACACATTACTCAAAACCCTCTGACACAAAGCTACTTGAATACTGTTTAGTGTTTGCAGTTGTATTTATACTGTTATGCATGTTTTAGTGTGTGCATGTACAGTATGCATCTACATGAGTATATGTGTCAGTCTGGATCTTTAATGTCTGCTCTGGTCTTGCAGGGAAGCAGAGGGGGAGGGAAGGGGGAGAGAGAATTTAAGGGAATACAGTAGGAGAAGGGGGGGCGATCTAATTAAGAATCCCATGAGAGATGACTTCATCCTGGATACCCCCTATCACCACAGGGGACTCCCCCCCACAACACACACACACGCACACACACCAATGACAGCATGTCTTCTGACTAAATTATCTGGCGTTTCGACCTCCTGGTTCCCTACAGACAGAGAGGTAATTTAATCAGCTATATCCCCTTCAGCCACGCATGCATACGTGCGTGCACACACACGCACACTGACACAGCTTAGTTAGCCAAGGCAGCCCATTCATACATCTGTAACCAACAATGACAGTGAGACTACAAAAGCACCCCGAGTGGAGCAGCATACTGCTGAGATGGACTTGATTAGGCAAGTTGATTTCACCTGTTGACACTCTCATGCAATCACACACCTGTCACTAATTATCAGGACTGCCCCGATTGGCTCATTCACACTTCTAGTTTGTATTTAAAGCCTGTCAAGCCATTTATCAGTTTATTTCCAGTTGTGTGTCCTAGTTAAAAGTCGTTTTTGTTTTTTCTATTTTCAATATTTGAGCTGTATTGGTTTAATAGGCTTGTCCTTATCACCTTTTATGTCGTGTAAAAATGTATGTTTATTTACCAGAGTTCTGTTCTTTGGATTATATACGAAGATCCAGGACCCAATTCAAGTTTCTATGGAGGGGGAGTGGAGCATGTTTATCTTTTCATGTTATGTAACCTGCTATTGACATCTCCTTTTGTTACAGAACCACATACACACCAACCTTTACCATGTCCAACCGCCAGTCCTAAATAACTAAAGTAAACTTAGGCAATGTCTCTGCCGTCTGTTTGCTCACTGACTGGAGCAGCGTACCCCTGGTGACATCTATCCCACTCCAATTCGCATACCTCCCCAAAAGACCCACAGTGACCGTACATACATATCCCAACCAGAAGCCATGAATTAAAGGCAACATCCGCATCGAGCTAAAGGCTAGAGCTGCCGCTTTCAAGGAACGGGAGACTAATCCGGACTCTTATAAGAAATCTCGCTATGCCCTCAGACAAACCATCAAACAAGCAAAGCGTCAAAATAGGATTAAGATTGAATCCTACTACACCGGCTCTGATGCTCGTCGGATATGGCAGGGCTTGAAAACTATTACGGACTACAAAGGGAAACCCAAATGCGAGCTGCCCAGTGATGTGAGCCTACCAGACGAGCTAAATGCCTTTTATGCTCGCTTCGAGGCAAGCAAAACTGAAGCATGCACGAGGGCACCAGCTGTTCTGGATGACTGTGTGATAATGTTCTCGGTAGCCAATGTGAACAAAACATTTAAACAGGTCAACCTTTACAAAGCCGCTAGGCCAGACGGATTACCAGGACGTGTACTCAAAGCATGCGCGGACCAACTGTCAAGTGTCTCCACTGACATTTTCAACCTCTCTCTGACCAAGTCTGTAATACCTACATGTTTCAAGTAGACCACCAAAGACCCTGTGCCCAAGGAAGTGAAGGTAACCTGCCTAAATGATTACCGCCCCGTTGCACTCATGTCGGTAGCCATGAAGTGCTTTGAAAGCCTGGTCATGGCTCACATCAACAGCATCCTCCCGGACACCCTAGACCCACTCCAATTCGCATACCGCCCCAACAGATCCACAGATGACACAATCTCATTTGCACTCCACACTGCCCTTTCCCACCTGGACAGAAGGAACACCTACATAAGAATGCTGTTCATTGACTACAGCTCAGTGTTAAACACCATAGTGCCCTCCAAGCTCATCACTAAACTAAGGACCCTGGGATTAAACACCTCCCTCTGCAACTGAATCCTGGACTTCCTGATGGGATCCTGGTCTTCCTGATGTGCCAACCCCAGGTGTTGCGGGTAGACAACAAATCCCTCATGCTGACCCTCAACAGTGGGGCCCCTCCAGGTGCGCGCTTAGTCCCCTCCTGTACTCCCTGTTCACCCACGACTGCGTGGCTGCACACAACTCCAACACCGAGATCTGGCAGTGTGGTTCCAGGACAACAACCTCTCCCTCAATGTCAGCAAGACAAATTAGCTGATCACCGAGCACTTTAAGTTCCTCGGTGTCCACATCACTAATGGATTATCATGGTGCACCCACACCAACACAGTCGTGAAGAGGGCACGACAATACCTCTTCCCTCTCAAGAGGCTGAAAAGATTTGGCATGGGCAGCTGCACCATTGAGAGCATCTTGACTGGCTACATCACCACTTGGTATAGCAACTGCTTGGCATCTGACCGCAAGGCCTTACAGAGGGTAGTGTGTACGGCCCAGTACATCACTGGGGCCAAGCTCCCTGCCATCCATGACCTCTATATCAGGCGGCGTCAGAGGAAGGCCCGAAATTGTCAGACTCCAGCCACCCAAGTCATAGACTGTTCTCTGCTACCACACGGCAAGCGGTACTGATACACCAAGTCTGGAATCAACAGGACCCTGAACTGCTTCTACCCCCAAGTCATAACACTGCTAAATAGTTTGTTTAACAGTTACCTGGACTATCTTCATTTACTCTTTTTGCACTAACTATTTTGACTCATACCATACACTGCTGTTACTATTTATTATCTTTCCTGTCTAGTCACTTTACCCCTACCTATATGTACATATTTACCTCAATTACCTTGTACCCCTGCACATCAACTCGGTACTGGTACCCGTGCATACGGTGGAGCAAGAAAGTATTTAGTCAGCCACTAATTGTGCAAGTTCTCCCAATTAAAAAGATGAGAGAGGCCTGTCATTTTTTATCATAGGTACACTTCAACTATGACAGACAAAATGAGAAAAAAAATCCAGAAGATGACATTGTAGGATTTTTTATGAATTTATTTGCAAATTATGGTGGAAAATAAGTATTTGGTCACAAACAAGCAAGATTTCTGGCTCTCACAGACCTGTAACATCTTCTTTGAGAGGCTCCTCTGTCCTCCACTCGTTACCTGTATTAATGGCACCTGTTTGAACTTGTTATCAGTATAAAAGACACCTGTCCACAACCTCAAACAGTCACACTCCAAACTTCACTATGGCCAAGACCAAAGAGCTGTCAAAGGACACCAGAAACAAAATTGTAGACCTGCACCCGGCTGGGAACACTGAATCTGCAATAGGTAGGCAGCTTGGTTTGAAGAAATCAACTGTGGGAGCAATTATTAGGAAATGGAAGACATACAAGACCACTGATAATCTCCCTCGATCTGGGGCTCCACGCAAGATCTCACCCTGTGGGGGTCAAAATGATCTCAAGAACGGTGAGCAAAAATCCCAGAACCACACGGGGGGACCTAGTGAATGACCTGCAGAGAGCTGGGACCAAAGTAACAAAGCCTACCATCAGTAACACACTACGCCGCCAGGGACTAAAATCCTGCAGTGCCAGACGTGTCCCCCTGCTTAAGCCAGTACATGTCCAGGCCCGTCTGAAGTTTGCTAGAGAGCATTTGGATGATCCAGAAGAAGATTGGGAGAATGTCATATGGTCAGATGAAACCAAAATGTAACTTGTCATGTTTGGAGGACAAAGAATGCTGAGTTGCATCCAAAGAACACCATACCTACTGTGAAGCATGGGGGTGGAAACATCATGCTTTGGGGCTGTTTTTCTGCAAAGGGACCAGGACGACTGATCCGTGTAAAGGAAAGAATGAATGGGGCGATGTATCGTGAGATTTTGAGTGAAAACCTCCTTCCATCAGCAAGGGCATTGAAGATGAAACGTGGCTGGGTCTTTCAGCATGACAAAGATCCCAAACACACCGCCCGGGCAACGAAGGAGTGGCTTCGTAAGAAACATTTCAAGGTCCTGGAGTGGCCTAGCCAGGGAGTTGAAAGTCCGTTTTGCCCAGCAACAGCCCCAAAACATCACTGCTCTAGAGGAGATCTGCATGGAGGAATGGGCCAAAATACCAGCAACAGTGTGTGAAAACCTTGTGAAGACTTACAGAAAACGTTTGAGGGTATATAACAAAGTATTGAGATAAACTTTTGTTTTTGACCAAGTACTTATTTTCCACCACAATTTGCAAATAAATTCATTAAAAATCCTACAATGTGATTTTCTGGATTTTTTCTCCTCATTTTGTCTGTCATAGTTGAAGTGTATATATGATGAAAATTACAGGCCTCTCTCATCTTTTTAATTGGGAGAACTTGCACAATTGGTGGCTGACTAAATACTTTTTTGCCCCACTGTATAGCTAAGTTATCGTTACTGTTATTTTGTTCTATATTTTTCCGTCTGCATTACTGGGAGGAGTCAGTAACGAAGCATCTCACTGTTAGTCTACAGCTGTTGTTTACGAAGCATGTGTTAAATAGAATGTGATTTGATCCAACCAGTTACCGACCTTGGGGTTTTTGACCTATTTTTCAGAAACTTACTGTTAATTTGTCAGTACACTGCATTTAAGTTTGTTTTACACACTGAGGGTTGTGTTGTGGACAGAAGGTGTTTCCTCTTTACCGATTTCCATATCATCATATTAGCATCTCAGTATCAACTAGGGGTTGTTGTCAGAATAGATGTGTGTGTATATAAGCTGTACAGTCTTGGCCAAATGTTTTGAGAATGACACAAATAAAAAATTTCACAAAGTCTGCTGCCTCAGTTTGTATGATGGCAATTTGCATATACTCCAGAATGTTATGAAGAGTGATCAGATGAATTGTAATTAATTGCAAAGTCCCTCTTTGCCATGCAAATTAACTGAATCCCCCAAAAACATTTCCACTGCATTTCAGCCCTGCCACAAAAGGACCAGCTGACATCATGTCAGTGATTCTCTTGTTAACACAGGTGTGAGTGTTGACGAGGACAAGGCTGGAGATCACTCTGTCATGCTAATTGAGTTTGAATAACGGACTGGAAGCTTCAAAAGGAGGGTGGTGCTTGGAATCATTGTTCTTCCTCTGTCCAACCATAGTTACCTGCAAGGAAACACGTGCCGTCATCATTGCTTTGCACAAAAATGGCTTCACAGGCAAAGATATTGCTGCCAAAAAGATTGCACCTAAATCAACCATTTATCGGATCATCAAGAACTTCAAGGAGAGCGGTTCAATTGTTGTGAAGAAGGCTTCAGGGCGCCCAAGACAGTCCAGCAAGCACCAGGACTGTCTCCTAAAGTTGATTCAGCTGCGGGATCGGGGCACGACCAGTACAGAGCTTGCTCATAAATGGCAGCAGGCAGGTGTGAGTGCATCTGCACGCACAGTGAGGCAAAGACTTTTGGAGGATGGCCTGGTGTTAAGAAGGGCAGCAAAGAAGCCACTTCTGTCCAGGAAAAACATCAGGGTCAGACTGATATTCTGCAAAAGGTACAGGGATTGGACTGCTGAGGACTGGGGTAAAGTGATTTTCTCTGATGAATCCCCTTTCCGATTGTTTGGGGCATCAAGAAAAAAGCTTGTCCGGAGAAGACAAGGTGAGGGCTACCATCAGTCCTGTGTCATGCCAACAGTAAAGCATCCTGAGACCATTCATGTGTGGGGTTGCTTCTCAGCCAAGGGAGTGGGTTCACTCACAATTTTGCCTAAGAACACAGCCATGAATAAAGAATGGTACCAACACATCCTCCGAGAGCAACTTCTCCCAACCATCCAGGAACAGTTTGGTGGAAAACAATGCCTTTTCCAGTATGATGGAGCACCTTGCCATAAGGCAAAAGTGATAACTAAGTGGCTCGGGGAACAAAACATCGATATTTTGGGTCCATGGCCAGGAAACTCCCCAAACCTTAATCCCATTGAGAACTTGTGATTCCAAGAGGCGGGTGGACAAACAAAAACACACAAATTCTGACAAACTCCAAGCATTGATTATGCAAAAATGGGCTGCCATCAGTCAGGATGTGACCCAGAAGTTAATTGACAGTATGCCAGGGTGGATTGCAGAGGTCTTGAAAAAGAAGGGTCAATACTGCAAATATGGACTCTTTGCATCAACTTCATGTAATTGTCATTAAAAGCCTTTGACACTTATGCAATGCTTGTAATTATACTTCAGTATTTCATAGTAACATCTGACAAAAATATCTAAAAACACTGAAGCAGCAAACTTTGTGGAAATTAATATTTGTGTCCTTCTCAAAACTTTTGGCCACGACTGTACACTCCTAGAAAAAAGGGTTCTTCGGCTTTCCCTATAAGACGACCCTTTTTGGTTCCAGGTAGAACTCTTTTCGGGTTCCATGTGAAGGGTTCTACATGGACCTCAAAAGGGTTCTACCTGATTCCAAAAGGGTTCTTCTACCTGGAACCAAAAAGGGACAGCTGAAGAATCCTTTTAGGTTCTAGATACCACTTTTATTATTATCTTGGACAGACTTTATCAGATTATCCCAAATGAATCCTAATCCTAATCGCACCAGATGTAATAGCACTACTCACAATAATGATTAGATTACACAAGCCTGCGCACACACGCATACAACGATAGACAGCGAGAGAAAGGGGGTAGAGGGTGAGACAGAGAGCGAGGTGGGGAGAATGAAAGGATGAAACAGATGGCCAAGTAATGTTCTTACATATTCAACACACAGGTGTCCGTTAGAGTTAACAGACACACTGAACAAAAGGCCAGCTGTCACTCCAGCGGCCCACAGTCACATGATGAATATTCTCATCCACACACTCCACAATGTCTATATGGCATTTTTTGAGAACAAACAACTTGGTTAAAAGCAGATACGTGTAATTGTGAGTCTAATCGACTTCATCATTACTGTAAGGCACAGCCAATGTAACTCAAACTTTAGCAATAGGTTGGGTTTATAGCCCAACCCAGAGGTGAGCTTCAGTATAGCAGCACCCCCGAATGTGTCAATGTTGTTGTAATACCATAAATATCCACTAAGGGGCGGTAAAACACCATTCATTTAATTTTCAGGCGCGCCCATGGATATCGTATAGGCTTTAATTAAAAATGACTGTACATTCAATTCATCATTGACGTTTTCTCGTCGTCAGGAATGATATGTAGTCTAGATACTTTTCAGTTTTAGATGACGATATTTGAGATTGCTTTATATTTAATTCAAAACATGGAGGAATATCATAATTGACCATTGACCAAAACCTGCATGTCATAAACCCTGTATGAGCTCAAAGGGCGTGTCAAGAAAGCTGAAGCAGGGAGCTTTGGGAGTCCGCCTCTTTGGGAGTCCGCATCTGTCTATGACTGGCTGTTTTCTTCTCCGTTTAGGAAAAACACTCTTCTGATTGGCTAAACCAGGTATCCATCAACCATGACATGCATTGATGTACATAATGTACAACCAAATTTCGCCTCTGACTCAAAAATAAACAGGAAAACAAAGCCTAGACGTACTCTATAAACAAGGGCTCGGCAATTCTCATTGACGATCAGTCCGCCTGCGTCAAAGGTAGGCTGCGACCCGATAACATTTTCAACAGAATAATAGTCTAGTGCAGTAAAATATAGAGCTAAATCCCTGTGATGATTTTGTAGATCTGTCATGAACATGCAGCTTTCTTCAACAATAGCATTTTGCCAATATCCTGAGAACCAAATCATCTTCACGGTTTCGGTTCTTCCTAGGGTACACTTTCCCGGGCTGCCTAGCTAACGTTACATGTATTTATTTTTTATATCACGGCTATATTGTAAGCAATGGGATCGGTTTGTCGTTGCAATTTCATGATTTTAGAATTGTAATGTCCCATGTTCTCTTTCTGTAGGGTGAAATGTAAGCGGTAATCCCCTGACGTGTAATGATCCTGGAATGGAGCTAATCTATACTTGGTCAACAGATGTGGGCTATTTTCTTGTGTGTAGGCCTAAATACGTGTAGCCGAATCATTTTCCAGGTAAACTATTTGCTGATGACTTCAAGATGCAACAATATTTCCACTTACATGTAGATTATAGCATAGGAGGGGGCTGCGTGTCTCTCGTCATTGTCGCCTTTCAAAAGGCCAGCAGCACCAGGAACGCTTATTGTTTATAAGTTAAAGCCACGCTGCGCACGTCGGCCAAAAAGCTTGTATAGACTCGGTTTTTGTCGCTAACAAATTGTCACATGAGTAAATTCAGAGCCATAGGCTCTACGTAAAACAGTAGGATATGTGTAGGCTACAATGTGGTTTAAAACGCTCTCTGTCACAATATCCGTCGTTATGATTCCGCTGGAGTCGCAGAGCACATTTCGCAACACTGTCCATTGTGTCAGCAGCGTTCTGTCTACATTGGCCAACATGATTAACGTAGGCTGTTTTATACTAGGCAAACGGTCATGGAACTTTTGTGGTATTATGGCATATGATTTGCTGCAAGAATAGTTTTTGTGTGCCTATATCCACACCTGTCAGTTGTCTTGTCTGTCTCGTGTCTTTCAAGCATGTCCATGTTCCAGTGATGGGTGGAGCACAGGTGTGATGTGGCTTATTGACATGTTTGGCTTCCTTTCCTTTCCTCGCCTCCTCTCCTTTATCTACTTTCATGTGAGGAGCTGGATAGGTGAAAGTCAGAAAGAGGTTCCCTCTGTTACTCAATCCAGTGCAGATGAGGGAAGAGAAAGACACATGGTTATTGTAATACAGACTATCTGTGGATTTATGGCACTGATCTCTCTTTCTCTCTCTCCCACCCTTTCTGTGGTCCACTGGTCCAATCAGTAGCTAGGGGCTTGATTGCTGGGGGTAACTGAAGCTGTGGTTACCATGGCGGCACACTTTGACACAGAGTACCAGCGCCTAGAGGCTTCATACAGCGACTCTCCACCAGGAGAGGAGAACCTACTGGTGCACGTACCTGACGGAAACAAGTGTAAAGTTCTTAAGTAGATTCACACACACACACACACACACACACACACACACACACACACACTAACCTGTTTTTGTTATTGACTGTTCTCTGCAGCCCCGTGGCACCACATAGAGAACCTGGACCTGTTCTTCCAGAGGATATCCTTTTACCCCTCTGTGTCTCTGTACTCCCGGATCATTCACTACTACAACTACCCCGGGGGTTATTTTAAGACTGGGAGGGTCAACACCTTCCAGGAGAAGAATAGCCTGCACGCCCACTAGCTCTCCAGGAGGAGGAATGTTGAGCTGGTGACCTGAGTTAATTCTATAGCCGACTAGACTTTCATTATGAGAGGACACATGCTACTTTTATGTCATCATCTGATCCTTGACCCCTGACACGTCTATAACCTGCACCAGAAGAATGGCTTCACTTGTATGCTGCTGGGAGAGGTCTTTGAGCTGGTGTAAGTACACAGTGTGTGTGTGTATGCTGCTGGGAGAGGTCTTTGAGCTGGTGTAAGTACACAGTGTGTGTGTGTCTGTGTCTTCTATGTGGTCCATGTCTGTGTCCTGTGGGTTCGTTTTCAACTTTCCTCTCTCTCCTCTTTCCCCATTTCTCCCCTTCTGTAGCCAGTTGCTGTTTGTGGTCGGATTCACAGTCTTCTTGGCTAACTGTGTGGACTATGACATTCTGTTCGCTAACAAGTTTGTCAACCACACCGACTCCTCCAAAGTCACTCTGCCTGACGCCTTCCTGCCTGTGGACGTCTGCAGCGCAAGGTAAGGCTTATAAACACTTCATAAATGTTTTATAAATGCATTATAAACACTTTATTAGCACATCTTTTGCACTCAAGTTACTAAGGAATGCCGGAAAATGTCCTTACTGCTTTTTGTTTCCCCACCGGTATCCATGACAACCTGCTTGTTGTTTTCCCGCCAGTATCCGTGACAACGTGACAGTGATGTTTGTATTGATGATATCTGGAGTGTTCTGGCTGCATCGCCTCATCAAGTTCATCTACAACGTCTGCTGCTACTGGGAGATACGCTCCTTCTACACCAACGCACTCAAGATGAGCATGGTGTGTGTGGGTGTGTGTGTGTGTCTGTCTGTCTGCGTGTCTTCAACCTACTGGTTTAACTACTGATCTTCCTCCCCTCCTCTCCTCCCCCTCACCTCCTCCTTGTCTCCTCCTCCTCTCCCCCTCTCCTCCTCCTTGTCTCCTCCTCCCCTCCCCCTTCTCCTCCCCCCTCTAGGCAGAGCTGCCATACTTCACATGGCAGGAGGTTCAGGCCCGGATCGTTGAGATCCAGAAGGAACATCAGATCTGTATCCACAAGAAAGAACTCACAGAACTGGACATATATCACCGTATCCTGCGCTTCAAAAACTACATGGTGTGTGTGTGTGTGTGTGTCTGTGTGCACACACGTGTGTTTGTGCTCGTGTCAGAGTACATCTTCTACCATCTACCATTCCTCACTTGTACCCCTACTACTGAACCACCTGTCAATCAAAAACAACACCACCTAAACCCCTTTCTTCTTCCTCCAGGTTGCCATGGTAAATAAGTCCCTCCTTCCTGTGCGTTTCCGCCCGCCACTACTTGGGGAGTGTGTGTTTTACACCCGCGGCCTCAAGTACAATTTTGAACTCATCCTCTTCTGGGGGCCAGGTTGGTGTGTGTGTTTTGGAGTTTGTGCTCGGTACACTTTGTTTGGTACACTTTTCACCTCTCTCGCTGTCTCTCTTCCTCTCTCTCTGTCTCTCTTCCTCTCTCTGTGTCTCTCTCTCTCTCTCTGTCTCTCTCTCTCTCTCTCACCCCCACTTCCCAGGCTCTCTGTTTGAGAGTGAGTGGAGTTTGAAGCCGCAGTATAAGAGAGGTGGTAACAGGTTGGAGCTGGCAGACAAACTGGCGTCACGTATACTGTGGATCGGCATCGCCAACCTCTTACTCTGTCCTGTCGTACTGGTCTGGCAAATACTGTATGCCTTCTTCAGCTATACAGAGGTAGGGACACGCACACACCGCTGTGCTCCGTTATGGAGGTGTAGCAGATGCTGTAAAGCTCATTTATTGTGTCTGTGTGTGTGTGTGTGTGTGTGTGTGTGTGTGTAGGTGATAAAGCGTGAGCCAGGTAGTTTGGGAGCGAGGTGTTGGTCTCTGTACGGTCGATGTTACCTTCGCCACTTCAATGAGCTGGACCACGAACTGATGTCACGGCTCAGCAAGGGCTACAAAGTAGGACTGACACACACACACACACACACACACACACACACAGAAGGTGTGTAAGGTAATTATTGTGATATTGATGAACTGATTCTTGTCTGTTGCTGTCAGTGGTGTCTAAATTCCAGATGTCCTTCACTTCCGTGCGTGTGTCCCACCTCCAGGCGTCCTCCAGGTATATGAACTGCTTCCTGTCCTCGTTGCTGACGGTGGTGGCTAAGAACGTGGCATTTTTTGCTGGCTCCCTATTGGCTGTCCTCATTGCGCTGACCATCTACGACGAAGACGTCCTCGCCGTGGAACACGTCCTGTCGTCCATCACCCTGCTGGGAGTGTGTATCACTGTCTGCAGGTGTGTGTGTGTGTGTGTGTCTGTGTGCTAAGTCATTTTGAAGGGTTTGGTACATTCTCCCTCTCTCCTCAGGTCTTTTATCCCTGACAAACACCTGGTCTACTGTCCAGAGCAGCTGCTCAGGTTGATCCTGGCTCACATCCACTACATGCCAGACCACTGGCAGGGCAACGCCCATCGCTACGAGACACGAGACCAGTTCTCACAGCTCTTCCAGTACAAGGCTGTGAGTAAGCACTATAGTCATAACCTTTTCCACTCTTTTTATAAAGCAGGAACTTATGAGTCATTTCTGAAGCACATAGCATATTCCTCTCTACCTGGCCAGAGACTGTATTCACAAAACATCTCAGATTAGAAGTGCTGGTCTAGGATCAGTGTTCCATTTTTAAGGTCGCAATGAGGACGATTATATGCACGGGGGGGGCCTGATCCCAGATCAGCATTCAGGTGTTTTAACCTTTCCTCTGCCTGTCCAGGTGTTTATCCTAGAGGAGCTGACCAGCCCCCTGGTGACTCCCTTCATCCTGATCTTCAGTCTGAGGAGGAAGTCTCTGGAGATCATTGACTTCTTCAGGAACTTCACCGTGGAGGTGGTAGGGGTGGGAGACACCTGCTCCTTCGCTCAGATGGACATCAGACAGCACGGACACCCCGCGGTGAGTCTCTCTCCCTCACACACACACACACACACACACACACACAGATGAGCAATGCATAAATAGTGACTCTCTTTCCCCTCCCTAACTCCTTCCTTTTCTCCTTTCTCTTACTTCCTCTTCCTCCCTCCAGTGGATGTCTGAGGGGAAGACAGAGGCATCTATTTACCAACAGGCAGAGGATGGGAAGACTGAGCTGTCCCTGATGCATTTTGCCCTCACCAACCCCCAGTGGCAGCCCCCCACTGAGACCACTCACTTCATCAGCCAGCTGAAGGAGAGAGTACAGAGAGAGACTACAGGAGACGGACACACTCTCACCTCACTGTCAGAGGTAGGGAGACGGACACACTCTCACCTCACTGTCAGAGGTAGGGAGACGGACACACTCTCACCTCACTGTCAGAGATAGGGAGACGGACACACTCTCACCTCACTGTCAGAGGTAGGGAGACGGACACACTCTCACCTCACTGTCAGAGATAGGGAGACGGACACACTCTCACCTCACTGTCCGGGTCAGAGGTAGGGAGACGGACACACTCTCACCTCACTGTCCGGGTCAGAGGTAGGGAGACGGACACACTCTCACCTCACTGTCAGAGGTAGGGAGACGGACACACTCTCACCTCACTGTCAGAGGTAGGGAGACGGACACACTCTCACCTCACTGTCAGAGGTAGGGAGACGGACACACTCTCACCTCACTGTCAGAGGTAGGGAGACGGACACACTCTCACCTCACTGTCCGGGTCAGAGGTAGGGAGACAGACACACTCTCACCTCACTGTCAGAGGTAGGGAGACGGACACACTCTCACCTCACTGTCAGAGGTAGGGAGAGGGACACACTCTCACCTCACTGTCAGAGGTAGGGAGACGGACACACTCTCACCTCACTGAATGGGTCAGAGGTAGGGAGAGGGACACACTCTCACCTCACTGTCAGAGGTAGGGAGAGGGACACACTCTCACCTCACTGTCAGAGGTAGGGAGACGGACACACTCTCACCTCACTGTCAGAGGTAGGGAGACGGACACACTCTCACCTCACTGTCAGAGGTAGGGAGACGGACACACTCTCACCTCACTGTCAGAGGTAGGGAGACGGACACACTCTCACCTCACTGTCAGAGGTAGGGAGACGGACACACTCTCACCTCACTGTCCGGGTCAGAGGTAGGGAGACAGACACACTCTCACCTCACTGTCAGAGGTAGGGTAGACGGACACACTCTCACCTCACTGTCAGAGGTAGGGAGACGGACACACTCTCACCTCACTGTCCGGGTCAGAGGTAGGGAGACGGATACACTCTCACCTCACTGAATGGGTCAGAGGTAGGGAGACGGACACACTCTCACCTCACTGTCAGAGGTAGGGAGACGGACACACTCTCACCTCACTGTCCGGGTCAGAGGTAGGGAGACGGACACACTCTCACCTCACTGTCAGAGGTAGGGAGACGGACACACTCTCACCTCACTGTCCGGGTCAGAGGTAGGGAGACGGACACACTCTCACCTCACTGTCCGGGTCAGAGGTAGGGAGACGGACACACTCTCACCTCACTGTCAGAGGTAGGGAGAGGGACACACTCTCACCTCACTGTCAGAGGTAGGGAGACGGACACACTCTCACCTCACTGTCAGAGGTAGGGAGACGGACACACTCTCACCTCACTGTCCGGGTCAGAGGTAGGGAGACGGACAGACATGCCAATACATACATTTGACACTTCAATTTTGATCTCAAGTTTAACATTGTATACATTTCTGAGTTTTTTGATTACACTGATATTAAAGGTCAAAATCGAATTCTCTGTCTCTCTCTGTGTGTGTGTCGCTCGCCCTCTCAGCCAAGGAGTCTGATAGCTAACTTCCTGGCAGGTCCCCCCTCATTGGCCTCTCTTCATCTGGGGCGGGACGGCTCCTTGGCCAATCACGGGCCGGTGGGTGTTAGCGACGGGGCGTCAGCCTTGCGCTCCCTCTCAGTCAGCAGCATGAGGGGCAGCTGTAGTTCCACCCATAGGTCAGCCGGACACGCCTCTTCTGCAAGCAGAGCCATGGCGGGATCAAGGTAAAGCCCACACTCCTCCCACAACTAATCAAGCAATCTATCAACTAATCTAATCTAATCTATCAACTAATCTTTCTCCCTCCCAGTACTGATGCTCAAACTGCTAGTTCAGGCAGTAGTGTGTGGGAAGGTCAACTGACAAGTCTCGTCCTATCAGAATACGCCTCCACGGAGATGAGCATCCACGCACTCTATATACATGAGGTTTGTCTGTGTCTGGATGGATGGTTTTAAAGATTTTGCAATAAAGAGCATCAAAAGTAAATGCGTCTCTCCCCCTCCCCTCTCTCTCCCACTTCCACTTCTCCCCTCCCTCCTTCCTCTCCCCTCGCTCCCACTTCCCCTCTCCCCCTCCTCCTCCCTCTATGTAGCTCCGTAAGCAGCAGTCTGGAGGGGAGTTGTCCCGGCACACCTGGCACAGGCAGGACAGTGACGACAGTAGTGACAGCGTCACCGAGGAGGGGGGTTCAGGGGGAGGAAACACTAACCCCCGAAAGCCCATCCCCCGCTCACACACCTTCCCTATCTCCACCCCTATCTCAACCCCCGGCCCTATCCCCAGCTCTAACTCGGGCCCTAACCCTGACCGAGGTACCACCCCGGGACAGGAAGTGGCACCACTCCAGAGCAACAGCCAGCGTCACTACGGGGGGAACACGGGTAACCCTGACAACCATGAAAAATGATACACTCATTCCCTAATATGTAATTATATTGAAGATGACTGATATGGATCATACTGATATCACTCTGTGTGTGTGTGTGTTACTCCTCCAGACTCTGTCGGCCCGGGGGGCAGAGTGGTGAGGTCGGAGCGTGTGCCCATAGGGGGTTGGGCAGAGGAGGGACATGGAGGCCGACACCCCGACACTGTACCTGAGGAGCGCTCAGAGGACGACATGCCTCCCAACATACACAAGGTGTTTACAAAATCACACACACACACAGGCCCTGTGTCAGTGTATGGGGTTCCATATCATTGTTTTCCTCTCTCCTCAGGTGACGTAACTGACCAGAGAGACCCCCCCCCCCTTCACAAACACATCACACATCCTCATCCTACCAGAGCAGAACTTCCTGCTCATCTGTGAACTTTTGACCATGGCTTCACCTTTGACCCCAGATAGACAGACCTGTGGGATAGCAGCATGCCATGTTATTCACTCTGGGCTAGAGAAAAACAATCGAGTAACAGTGTGAAGATGACCAGGACTTTTTCTTGACACCCTGTGGATGACACTTCAGCCAATCAAGTGGCGGTGGTTGATGACTTCATCATAACTGGCAGCATGGAAACCGTAGCATATTTATCGGCTTTTATAGTTGCCTCCTAGACACTAATCTAAGGTCAGCTTTATGGTTTGTCGCCGTAATGGTTACGGTTAGGATGTGTGGATTAGAGATCTGTGCCTAAGGGCAACTTCTATCCAGAGATGACTTTTTCTTCTTGGGTGTAAACTGCCATTAATGTACCTTTTTAAAGATGTCATTACTAAATGTTAAGTTTCTTTTTTTAAATTCTTTGTTTTTTCTCTTTGTGTTGCTTATATTTATTGTACTTACAGAGAAAAAGTGTGTGTGTGTGTGTGTGTGTGTGTGTGACATGACAGGAGAGCGGATTCCAACAAAGTATGACTGCACTGGCACAATGAATCCTTTTGGGTTTGGGTGGTAGATTTGGTGATGGTGTTGTACAAAGACCTCCTAGACATGAAGCAGGTACTAAACCGATATACACTGCGTGCATAGACATACTGGTATGAATCAAATCAGGACGCTGGACTATTCTAAGTAAATCATCGAGGTGTAGATGGTTAATAAATAGGGATATACAAGAAACGCATCATAGTTATTGATTTTGTGCCAAAGCAAACTTACCAGGCTGGTTGGAACGTGTAACTTCAGCCTCTTCAGTGCCATATTTATGCTCTTAAAGCGGCAATCCAATAGTTGAAATGATACAAAGCACCCCTCATCACTGTTTCAGTAAAAGGTTGAAGGATGGGGCTGGAGAAATGGAACCACACTCAAATTCATAGATGGAGCCGTGGATGCAAGGACTTACCATCCATTTTGTTTTAACCCTGTTTTGAAGCTACAGTGTTTGTTTACATATAAAAATGTGTATTTTGGCTTCTGATGAGGTATGACAGTGGAACTAAGCTCATTGGGCATTTATACGTTTTTCTCTCCAAGAATCAATGGGTTTATATCCTAAATGGATGCAAGTCCAAAAATGGAAATAGTAACTGCAGATTGCCCCTTTAAGCACAACGGTCTCATAACTATACAGCAATGAATCTTCAATCAACACTAACAACTGGACAGATTAGTCAGCATCAGGTCAACTGCATGTTTATTTCTGCCCAACTGTCTGGGGGAAAAAAGAGAATGCACTTTAATGACTTTTGTTGAATCCAAAGCATGTCATTTATCAGTATATTGGTTTTGATCATTTCATATTTGTATGACTTTATTTTAACCAGGGCTTGTGCCACCGTCAGAGAGTTGAGGTTGAGATGCATGGTGATTTACAGCTGTTTTTGCTGTTCACACCGACTCTGGACTCACAAGTAGACTAGCCTGGTCCCAGATCTGTTTAAGTGCTGTATAACCAGCCCCCATATGGTCGACCATGCAGCGCTAACAGATCTGGGACCAGGCTAAAGATGACAGATGCTTCCAATAGATACAGTCAGAGACTCTACAGCTGGGTATTAATTTCTAGATGGCAAAGGTCATCAGTGCTGCTCACTTCATTGATTGATATATTCATGTAATTGAGTGGCCAGCCAGAGAGTCCAATCTGAATCAGACCCTGGATGAAAATAGAAGGCAGACGTGGAGGAATGGATCTGAATAATGTAAAGGGTCTCCTGGGACACAGTGGAACGAGTTTAACAACGAGGTAGTAGAATGCCTGAGCTGACACATATATAGCCTATCGGTTTTTGTTTTTATAGATTTTGCTGTAAATTGCCATTTTGTACAGTTGGAAATCATCAATAAATTGTATTTATTTATGTAATTCAAGTTTTGTATGTATGAGGATACACATGGTATACACCGTCCAATTAAATTCTTACTTGTAATAAATAATAAAATGTAAGAGTATGAACATAAAGTAAATGGCTCAGTAGAATAGAATAAACATTTTAGCATAAGTATATGGCAGTTTTTGTTTTTTTTTTGGGGGGGGGGATTCAATGAAAACAGACTCTTCAGAAAGTGGGGGAAAACACCCCTCTCTATGTGGCAAAATGCCCCCCGAAGATGAATGTGTTCAAATATTTCATTGTGGCATTTTATTGTAATTGACTTTTAAAAGCTAAAGTCTAATGATCTTTTTTTAATTAAATGAATCAAAAATCAGAAAACAAAATGGCATTTTGCACATCTCACTATTAATATCCTCACAATAACCAGGTTTCCATCCAACCTTTTTATGCTCGTAAAGTACATACATGTAATGACAGGCCTGATTGAAAAAACACTTTTCAGTTAACTTTCCAAATGTCGACAAAATAAAATATATTTCATATTTTTCGGTAAAATAAATTGTGCAAAAAATGTCTGTGGAAATCCTTTAATTCGCAGTTATTGATATAATAGGCATGATATTTAAGTAAACTTGGAGTCACGCGATGAGATGTGTGGTCCTCCCACTACGACTCATTGGGCAGGCATACAGTTTATTTAAATTACAGATTAAATAAATTATGGTAAACTTCACAGGGTAGTGAAAAGTGCAAGGTGATGAGATTGATGCTCCTTTCTAAAATATTGAGGATCTTATTCTGATGAGATGATAATCGATGCTTGGCTGCCGTGAGACAAATAAAAATAATCTTGCTCTTTTGTCCATAATAATAATATCATTATGTAATCATATAAGCCAGGGATGGGAAACTTCAGTCCTTGGGGACCGATAGTGGTATCACACTTTCCCCCCCATCCCTAGAAAACACAGCTGATTAAGTCACTCAAACAAAACGGTTTGATCAAATATTTAGTCATTTAGGAAAAGTGATATACCTTTTTATATATACCAGTAGGGGAGCCTAAATATAACTAATCCACTTGATTAGAGATAATCTTTTTTATCAGTTTTTATTTTATTTTAAGTCAGTATGTTTGGGACAAAATGCCCCCAAGACAATCGATGCAAGTCAATGGTACCTACTGTATATATTAGCATTTACCAAATAATTTCCAAAACATCTGTAAGTAACTTCTTTGAGTTACCCAATCAATTTGAGATATTTTAGGATTACTTGGACAGGAAGGGTGGAAATAAAAAGACATCAAAGTTCATCAAAACCTCATCATAAAACAGGGTTCCATCCAATTTGGTGATAGATTTTCATGTGAATATTCGAAAACACACATAAAAACAATATGAGCATTTTCCCACCAGAGATGTGTGTCCATGATATTGACTTGTTGCAGATTAAAGGTTCTGCGTGATGACATAGAGCACATAAAGTACATGATATTGACTTGTTGCAGATTAAAGGTTCTGCGTGATGACATAGAGCACATAAAGTACATGATATTGACTTGTTGCAGATTAAAGGTTCTGCGTGATGATATAGTGCACATAAAATACCTTTTGCTGTTAAATTGCCATGTACCAAATAACAAACACAAGTTAAATGGGCTTCCATTGCATTTTCAATTCTACTGATGTTTTTCTCACACTCTGGCATTGGCATGTGTGCAGAGTTTCCCAAACTCTGTCCTAGGGCCTCCCCACTCACGGTACTGCTGATTCATATAACCAACTCATCATCAAGCTTTGATTATTTGAATCATATACGGACTACATCAGGGATGGGCAGCTCCAGTCCTTTTGGGGCACTGTGAAGTCCATGGAGAATAAGAGCACCTCCTCCCAGCTGCCCACTGCACTGAAGCAAGGAAACACTGTTACCACCGATAAATCTACGATAATCGATCATTTCAATAAGCATTCTTCTACGGCTTGCCATGCTTTTCCCCTAGCTACCCCTACCCCGGCCAACAGCTCTGCACCCCCCGCACAAACTTGCCCAAGTCCCCCCCCCCACTTCTCCTTCACCCAAATCCAGACAGCTGATGTTCTGAAAGAGCTGCAAAATCTGGATCCCTACAAATCAGATGGGCTAGACAATCTGGACCCTCTCTTTCTAAAATTATCCTCAGAAATTGTTGCAACCCCTATTACTAGCCTGTTAAACATCTCTGTCACGCCCTGACCTTAGAGAGACGTTTTATTTCTCTATTTGGTTAGGCCAGGGTGTAATGTGGGGTGGGCATTCTATGTTCTATTTTCTATGTTTTTGTAATTCTTTGTTTTGTCTCTGATTGGGAACCATACATAGGCAGCCCTTTTTCCCCACCTGTCTTTGTGGGTAGTTAACTTTGTTTATGGCACATAGCCCTTAAGCGTCATGGTTGTGTTTGTATTGGTTATTGTTTTTGTCGGCATCATCCTAATAAAAAGGAATATGTACGCTCACCACGCTGCACTTTGGTCTACTTCTTTCAACGGCCGTGACAGTCTCTTTCATATCGTCTGAAATCCCCAAAGATTGGAAAGCTGCCGCGGTCATCCCCCTCTTCAAAGGGGGAGACACTCTAGACCCAAACTGTTATAGACCTACAGTTGAAGTCGGAAGTTGACATAATTAGGTTGGAATCATTAAAACTAGTTTTTCAACTACTCCACACATTTCTTGTTAAAAAACTATAGGTTTGGTAAGTCAGTTAGGACATCTACTTTGTGCAAGACACAATTTTTCCAACAATTGTTTATAGACAGATTATTTCACTTATAATTCTCTGTATCACAATTGCAGTGGGTCAGAAGTTGACATACACTAAATTGACTGTGCCTTTAAACAGCTTGGAAAATTACAGAAAATTATGTCATGGCTTTAGAAGCTTCTAATAGACTAATTGACATCATTTGAGTCAATTGGATGTATTTCAATGTATTTCAAGGCCTACCTTCAAACTCAGTGCCTCTTTGCTTGACATCGTGGGAAAATCAAAAGAAATCAGCCAAGACCTCTGGAAATAAATTGTAGACCTCCACAAGTCTGGTTCATCCTTGGGAGCAATTTCCAAATGCTTGAAGGAACCACGTTAATCTGTACAAACAATAGTACGCGAGTATAAACACCATGGGACCACGCAGCCGTCATACCGCTCAGGAAGGAGACGTGTTCTGTCTCCTAAAGATGAACGTACTTTGGTGCGAAAAGTTCAAATCAATCCCAAAAACAACAGCAAAGCAGCTTGTGAAGATGCTGGAGGAAACAGGTACAAAATTATCTATATCCACAGTAAAACGAGTCCTATATCAACATAAACTAAATGGCTGTTGAGCAAGGAAGAAGCCACTGCTCCAAAACCGCCATAAAAAAGCCAGACTATTTTTGGAGAAATGTCCTCTGGTCTGATGAAACAAAGATAGAACTGTTTGGCCATAATGACCATCGTTATGTTTGGAGGAAAAAGGGGGCGGCTTGCAAGTCGAAGAACTCCATCAAAGGGGGTGGCAACATCATGTTGTGGGGGTGCTTTGCTGCAAGAGGGACTGGTGCACTTCACAAAATAGATGGCATCATGAGGATGGGGAATTATGTGGATATATTGAAGCAACATCTCAAGACATCAGTCAGGAAGTTAAAACTTGGTCGCAAATGGGTCTTCCAAATGGACAATGACCCCAAGCATGCTTCCAAAGTTGTGTCAAAATGGCTTAAAGACAGCATAGGCTGACTATCCTACTGATTCTTGACTTCGGCGATGTCATTTACAAAATAGGCTCCAACACTCTACTCAGCAAATTGGATGTAGTCTATCACAGTGCCATCCATTTTGTCACCAAAGCCCCATATACTACTCACCACTGCAACCTGTATGCTCTCGTCGGCTGGCCCTCGCTACATATTCGTCGCCAAACCGACTCACTCCGGGTCATCTATAAGTCTTTGCTAGGTACCTGGTTAAATAAAAGTGAAATAATTTTTTTTGATTGGTGTCACACTTTTGCCCCAGCCTCAGCTAACACACCTGACTCCAATAATCAACTAATCATGATCTTCAGTTTAGAATGACATTAGTTGAATAAAAGTTGAGATGAGACAGATGGCATTTTTAGTTGAGCAAGACTAGTGGCACCCAAGGTAAGTGTCGAACACTTTTGGGAGACATAAAGTGGTTTGTGTGAGAATTACAGGAGCGGGGCGTTTAACCCCAAGCCACCCACATACAAGGAAGGTACAATTTATAGTCCAATGTTTACAAGTGTTTTGGGGAAGGTGGGATTTGGGTGCAAGTGTTTAAATTGAACAGTATTTAGCAATCAACATAAAAATCTATCGATATAAATTGTATAGTGTTTACCGGTTAATCTATCGTCAACAACTTTCCCTTATTCACAAGTATCCCACAAAACAATTGACCAGTCAAGACTACACCACCAGGTGGCAGGCTACTCCCCTCAACAATGACTCCTGTGCTGTCCCACACATCAGTGTCAACATTGACTCCTGTCCCGCTCATCAAAGGAGCAGACAGTTCTAGTATTTATGTCCGTCATCATTTCTGAGAGTTTCAACCGTTGGATTTGATATATAATGGCAATTATGCCTACAAGAGCCCGGATAGCTCAGTCGGTAGAGCATCAGACTTTTAATCTGAGGGTCCAGGGTTCAAGTCCCTGTTCGGGCGATAGCGTTTTCTCTCCAGGTGTTTTAGAATCGTATAACCAATCATAATAGGTAGGTCAATTATGCAAATCACCTGCCGTACAATTTTCAGAGAAGAGTGACCTCTGTTGAACAGGTAAGCTTGCAAAAGAGATGTGTGCACTGAAAAAAAAACTAGATGTAATTCGTCCTCGGTTCTGAAGTTTATACATTTGTTGTTACATACTTTTGCGTACTTTAAATTTGAAGTATATCCCGTACCAAGGGGGTTTTAAAGGGGGTTCATGTCAGATGAACGACAGGTATGCAAGTAGGCCAATGGCTGACCTCGTACTGGGACTATGAATCGGAGTTGGCTATGCTCGCCTACAAATGGTTAAGCGATCTGCTATTACACACGGATAATAAGCAGATACATTACTAATAATATAGTGGCCAATAGATTTTTTTTATGTACAAGAAAGTAATTAATGAACTGAGTTGCAGGCCTAGAAAAGGACTCAGTCTTGAATGCAGGGGAAAAACAGCACAAAATGTGCACCATTTTGGGTCCCCAGGACCAGGATTGAGAACCACTGGCTGTATTGTTCTGCATATGGTGTTGCAACAATCTTCAAGTCAAAGTTTATTGGTCCATACACAGATTTGCAGATGTTATTTCAGGTGCAGCGAAATGCTTGTTTCTAGCTCCAACAGTGCAGTTATGCTTAGTAAAAAAAAAACAATACACATGTAGTCTCATAAAAAAATGAAGAAATATCAGAACGAGCCATGTCAGAGACCGGGATATAAATATACACAGTGTACAAAAACATTAAGGACACCTTCGTAGTATTAAGTTGCAATTGGGTTGAGGTTCGGGTGATTGGTTTGTCTCTGATTGGGAACCATACATAGGCAGCCCTTTTTCCCCACCTGTCTTTGGGGAGGCCCGGTATTCACTCTCCTTCTTGGTCAAATAGCTTTGAGGTGTGCTTTGGGTCATTGTCCTGTTGAAAAACAAATAGTAGTCCCACTAAGTGCAAACCAGATAGGATGACGTAGCACTGCAGAATGCTGTGGTTGCCATGCTGGTTAAGTGTGCCTTGAATTCTAAATAAATAACTGACAGTGTCACCAGCAAAGCATCCTCACACCATCCCACCTCCTCCTCCGTGCTTCATGGTGGGAATCACATGATCAGAGATAATCCGTTCACCTGGTCTGTGTCTCACAAAGACATTGAGGTTGGAACCAAACATTTCCAATTTGGATTTATCAGACCAAAGGACAGATTTCCAGGTGACTACGTCATGAAGCTGGTCGAGAGAATGCCAAGAGTGTGCAAAGTTGTCAAGGCAAAAGGTGGCTACAAAAACAAGATGTAACTGACCAGCCAGATCAGGTAAGACTACACCACCAGGTGACAGGCCACTCCCACTCAACACTGACTTCTGTCCTCCAGTCCCACCCATCTGCTGAGAGGAGCAGTTAATTCCAATGTTTGGATTGGTTACAATTCTGACAAAAACAGACCATAGTTTCTAGCACTGACAATGTATAATAGCAGTTCCCCTTGCATAGAATAGAGCCCGGATAGCTCAGTCGGTAGAGCATCAGACTTTTAATCTGAGGGTCCAGGGTTCAAGTCCCTGTTCGGGCGATACAATTTTCTCTCCAGGGGTGTTTGATTGAGTCTTGTGTACCCTCATGATAGTAGTTCAATTATGCTAATCACGTGTCGTATAATTTTCAGAGGAGTGACGTCAGTTTAACAGGTAAGCTTGCGAAAGAGATTTGTGTACGGACAAAAATATGATTTAATTATTCTACGGCTCTAACAACGTTTTTACATTTCTTGCATACTTTAAATTTGAAATGCATCCTGAAGCCTACCAAAGTTAGGTGTTGCTTGTCCGATATGCAAGAAGTTGGAGTAGGCCAAGTGGTAAAACGCCAACCTTGTGTTGGGCCTATGGATTGGAGTCGGCTATGCTCGGCTACAAGCTGTTATTAAACTATCTGGTATTACACACGGAAAATAAACCGATACATCACTAGAAATATAGTAGTAGTATTTTATTTATGTCGAAGAAATTAAAAGCCATTAAAGGAGTTGCAGGGCTATATGAGAATTCAGGAAAAACAGCACAGCTGGCTTGTGCATATTTGCCTCCTGGTGGTAAGAAAAAGGTGTTTTTGTAAAAGTAGGGGAGTATGTTTGTTTCTTTGAAATGGTGCAGGGTTCAGGGGTCTCTTAGCTGTCCACGTGGATTCCATGTGTGCAGCCCAAAAAAAGCATGCATGGGCCAACTGTTTCTCGTTCGGGGTCTCATAAAAATGGACATTGGATTGTATGTAAAATATTTAGGCATATATTTATTTAGGCTCACATTCTGGTATTTTCAGATATGTTTTTGGTTTATTACAGACAGTATTCTGTCTCTTTTTCTGCTCATATTAACAGTTTGGCCTTGGCGAGAGAAGTCGAGGCTGTGTTCTGCTCATATTAACAGATTGGCCTTGGCGAGAGAAGTCGAGGCTGTGTTCTGCTCATATTGACAGTTTGGCCTTGGCGAGAGAAGTCGAGGCTGTGTTCTGCTCATATTAACAGATTGGCCTTGGCGAGAGAAGTCGAGGCTGTGTTCTGCTCATATTAACAGATTGGCCTTGGCGAGAGAAGTCGAGGCTGTGTTCTGCTCATATTGACAGTTTGGCCTTGGCGAGAGAAGTCGAGGCTGTGTTCTGTTCTGCATAAGCAACTCTCACTCAAGGCAGTATAAATGGTAAGCCATGCGGTTTATATGTTTTGTGGCCCACCACTGCACCATTAATTTCCATTGTATTGACCCTCCATTGTCTATCCCATAGAGAATTGTAGAGGGCTCTAGTGCCCAAAAGCCAGTTTTAGCATGGGTGGTGCCATTGAGACTTACATCATTTTGAAGTAGTCAACTGGGTGGGGCTTCCTATGGGTTAAGGAAGGATCACATAATTCCATTTGGGTAATTCGGAGGGATAATCCAATTAGTTATACTCGTGAGCAAACATTCCATAACTGCAGGTAGCAGTAAAATGCCAACCACGACTTTATACCTATTCAAATGGCACACTCCAGGTGGCAGTATGCAAATGAACCCTTTTTAGTTTGTTTACCAGCTCATAGAAGTAGTAGAATAAGAAAATGGATTACTTCAAAATGGAGATGGCCCAGAAAATCAGTGTGGGCTGCCGGCCCAGAAAGCCAAATTCCATTGAAGGCCACATAGAGAAGTCAGATTTGAACATTCAGAATAATAACACTTTAGTCATCACCTTTGTGAACAAACCATCCATTGAATTATTAAAATAATTGTCGCTGAGGCCAAATGTTTTTTCCCCCGTCACTTTCAGCCAAAGATATTAACTATTTTTTTATATTCATCCAGTGTCTGCTATGTTTTTGGATGACGTGATGATGCGATGTTGGTCTGTATAAACCGGATGCAACCCAGATATAAACGGCGCTGCCCTGTATTGTGCAATTCCAGTCCTCTGGGGCCTGACTGCTGTGTTTACTAGGGATGGAGAAAAAGTGTGACACCAATCAGGCCCCCGAGGACTGGAGTTGGCCAGCCCCAATAAGACAGCTACAATGATGAGTCCTCTATCATTCTCTATGGTCTATCCTTGCTGCGCTTCTGTGTTACCACTGGGGGCTACTGCAAGTTTACTTGAATGGGAGTGGAACGTCCGTTTTAGAAGGGCTATACAGTGTTATGTTTAGGGTGTTTTAACAACCTTGTTAGCTTAGTAAAATGCACGTGAACAGTACTGTACGAACAGAAGCAGTTAAAAATCATGTTGTTTAGGCATGGTCTTCAGGCCTCGTTGGCGCAGTAGGCAGCGCGTCAGTCTCATAATCTGAAGGTCGTGAGTTCGAGCCTCACACGGGGCAGACATCTTTTGTTGTAATTTTACGGTTGAGATGCGATTTTTATACAATTTACAATATTCTATTTTGAATAATGTTTATGGAGAATTATCACTTTGTGTGTGCCTCTGTGTTTGACAGTGGTAGAGTAGTTGAAACTGGGATCCAGTGGAGGCTACCATGGGAGGAGCCAATGGAATGGCATCAAACACGTAGAAACCATGTGTTTGATACCATTCCACTGATTCCGCTCCAGCCATTACCACGAGCCGTCCTCCCCATTTAAGGTGCCACCAATCTTTTGTGCTGGGATCCCGTGTTATGGTGTCCTGCCATTTGCCCCAACTAGCTCTCCCTTCTTTGTGGCCAGGCTCCATCCATGCTGTTCTTTTATTATTGAAGTAGGAGTCACTGATGTGGCGATACGTTTTAACCTCTGAGAAAGGCCGTGAATGTCAGTGCCCGGCTAGCTCAGTCGGTAGAGCATGAGACTCTTAATCTCAGGGTCGTGGGTTCGAGCCCCACGTTGGGCGCACATCGTTTTTTTGTAGGGACAGCAGCGGAGAGGAAGTGTTCTTGAAATTTGTGTAAAATGTATTTTACTAAAATGAAAGTATAATTGAGAGTACTTTTTACAGGAGTTATGGCAGACGTTAGTCTCCCGGCTCTCTCTGTTCTGGGCGCTGAGATTATGGTAGATGGAACAGCACTAATTCTGTTATGGCAGTAAAGTACCAGTATATGTGTTTAGGGAAAGAGGTTCGCAAAAGGGTTGATGAATCTCCAGCATGTTGTCAGTTAACTTCGTTGTATTTTGTCGGAACCACACGTTCAAGGAGAAAACTAAATGAAATCGTCCCTGGGTGGGCTCGAACCACCAACCTTTAGATTAACAGTCTAACGCGCTAGCCGATTGCGCCACAGAGACGGTGAAACCTCCTCGAATGAAACATGCTAAAAATCTGCATCGTCTGAAATTGGGTGACTCAGAATTTTGTTAAGAGTTTAGAGAGCACAGGTAAGGGGTGATCTGTATTTCATTTAGTCTCAGGATATTGACACTGATCTCTCATTAGCTCAGCCTACTATGGGTGCTGCCGAGCTGCAAAGAGTGTCACTTAGCATTGAAAAGCACCCCAAGTCCAACAGAACGGAATGAAGTGGTCTGGCACGGGGACTGTGACATTCTTAATAATGGTCACATAAACATGGTGGAAACGTCTCTGTGGCGCAATCGGCTAGCGCGTTAGACTGTTAATCTAAAGGTTGGTGGTTCGAGCCCACCCAGGGACGAAGTTATATTTTGCAACCTGATAAATAGGTCCTTGCAACCCAGAAGCATTGGGACATCCTTACCCCATTTTAAATGGTTATGGTTAGTTAAGGGTTTAGGGGTAGGGACGTCCCAATGATCCCGGATAGCACTAATCCGTAGGGCTGGGCGATATGACGATATATATCGTGTGACGATAGACGTTTTTCTATCATTTCATATTTGGCTCTGTCGTTTATTTCGTTGTGTCTAAAATCACACTCTTTACCGTAATATTTTTAGTCAATTGGACGACGCTTTGCGTGTCGTGTGGCCACGTGGAAGGAAATTTGCAACACAAACAAACATGGAGGAGAGTGAAAGTGACACAGAGCACGGAGACACGGAGTTCATACCTAAAAGAGGGGCTACTTCGGTCGCATGGACGTGGTTTGGGTATGAAAAGTCTGACACTGACCAGAAAACCATCCTTTGCAAAATATGCCGCAGTCCGGTCCCGACAACAGGCTCAAACACCATTAACCTTTTTTTTTACCACCTAACATAAACTCACCCCATTCCGTACAAATGTGCGCAACCGCAACATTCAATAGAGGCTACAAAGAAAACTAATGGGACTGCAAGCATAAAGCAACTATTTCTGTCTTACAATCTCTCTCCACCAGGTGTAGCACTTCTATCATCCTTTAAAAACAAGAAATCCCTTGTCATTTTTTTCATCATCATTGCATGGGATCATAATTCTCAAAGCCGCTGTTTACTTCTAAGATCACTTTAGCCGATCAGAACCCGATTCAAATTCGACACAAACCTTCAAAGAGGTATGTAATGACACAATATATAAACTCTTTATAGTGTTTTATTTACATTTTAGAGGCGATAAGGTGATAAGTTGGACAGATCGAGTGAAAAAAAGCCATTTTCCCACACAACATCTCTCCGTCTCACTATCACACATTAGTTTCGCTTCCCCACCCGCCATTTAAAAAAAAGACCGACGGTATGGTATTTACATTACAGTGGATCTTGAAGTATTATGTTTTTGGGGCGCTAAAATAAAGGCAATTGTACGGACCAAGGCGATGTACGAGTTTACGTGAGTTTACGTTACGCAAGAATCATGTACTGAAACTGTACGGAGAGTCTACGTGTAAGGGATGTGAAACAGCTAGCTAGTCGGTGGTGCGCGCTAAATAGCGTTTCAATCGGTGACATCACTTGCTCTGAGACCTTGAAGTAGTGGTTCCCCTTGCTCTGCAAGGGCTGTGGCTTTTGTGGAGCGATGGGTAACAATGCTTCGTGGGTGACTGTTGTTGATGAGTGCAGAGGGTCCCTGGTTCGGGCGAGGGGACGTCTAAAGTTATACTGTTACATACGGATGAGACCCTAAAAAGTGGGCGGATTGCCTTGTAAGAATTTGCCGACTAGTAGGTAAACCACCACTACCCTCTGTATTATTGGCCAACGTGCAATCATTGGAAAACAAACTGGACGATCTACGATTAAGACTGTCCTACCAACGTGACATGAAACTGTAATATCTAATGTTTCACCGAGACGTGGCTAAAAGACAACACAGATAATATAGACCTGGCTGGCTTCACTGTGCATCGGCCGGACAGAGTAGCTACGTCTTGTAAGACGAGGGGTGGGGGTGTGTCTATTTGTCAATAACTGCTGGTGTGCTTTGTCTAATATTAAAGAAGTCTCAAAGTATTGCTCGCCTGAGGTAGAATACCTCATGATAAGCTGTAGACCACACTATCTACTATCTATATTATTCTTAGCCGTCTATTTACCACCACAAACCGATGCTGGCACTAAAACTGCACTCAACAAGCTGTATAAGGCCATAAGCGACCAAGAAAATGCTCATCCAGTAGCGGCACTCCTAGTGGCTGGGGACTATAATGTAGGCAAATTTAAATCCGTTTTACCTCATTTCTACCAGCATGTCATATGTGCAACCAGAGGGAAAAAACTCTCAAACATCTTTACACAGAGACCCATACAACTTTTTCCCTCGCCCTCCATTTGGAAAATCTGACCACAATAATATCCTCCTGACTCCTGCTTATAAGCAAAAACTAAAGCAGGGTGTACCAGTAACTCGCACTATACGGATGTGGGCAGATGACTTGCCTAGTTAAATAAAAAATGTAAATGACGCGGATGCTACGCTACAGGACTGTTTTGCTAGCACAGACTGGAATATGTTCAGGGATTCAATTTAAATAAAGGTTAAATAAATGTTTAAAAAATCATCCAATGGCATTGAGGAGTATACCACCTCAGTCACCGGCTTCATCAATAAGTGCATCAACGACGTCATCCCCACAGTGACCGTACGTACATTCCCTAACCAGAAGCCATGGATTACAGGCAACATTTGCACTGAGCTAAAGGCTAGAGCTGACGCTTTCAAGGAGCGGAACACTAATCCGGCCACTTATAAGAAATCCCGCTATGCCCTCAGACAAACCATCAAACAGGCAAAGGGTCAATATAGGACTAAGACTGAATCCTACTACACTGGCTCTGACGCTCGTCGGATGTGGCAGGGCTTGAAAAATATTACGGACTCCAAAGGGAAACCCAGCCGCGAGCTGCCCAGTGACGTCAGCCTACCAGACGGGCGAAATGCCTTTTATGCTCGCTTCGAGGCAAGCAACACTGAAGCATGCATGAGAGCACCAGCTGTTCCGGATGACTGTGTGATCACGCTCTCTATAGCCGATGTGAGCAAGACCTTTAAACAGGTCAATATTCACAAAGCTTCGGGGGCCAGACGGATTACCAAGACATGTACTCAAAGCATGCTTGGACCAACTGGCAATGCAGCAATGCAGAGTTAAGATAAAGATAAAAACATACCTATATATAGAAATAGTGACACAAGGAATAAATACACAGTGAATAACAATAACGAGTAAAAGTAACATGGCTATATACAGGGAGTACCAGTACCGAGTCGATGTGTAGCGGTACGAGGTAATTGAGGTAGCTATGTACATATAGGTAGGGGTAAAGTGCCTAGGCAACGGGATAGATAAGACTGTAGCAGCAGCGTATGTGGTGAGTGTGAATGGGGTGTGTGGCGTCAGTATGCATGTGTGCGGATGCTGTGTGTGTTGGTTTGTCAGTATAAGTACGTTTTGTGTGTGGGTAGAGTCTAGTGTGCGTGCGCATAGTCAGTGCATGATTTAGTGCAAAAAAGTATGTGTTTGTCTTTCGGGGAGAATGGGATATGCAACAACTAAAAAATTGCATTTGCTCAGATAGTAAATGGACCAATAAAGTAATCCTCATCTTAAATAGATCTATTCTTAGAGAATAAAAGTTAAATGAAAAAAATATATATATATACATAACAGCCTCCAATAATAGACACTGGTGTTCTAACATAGATTTCCCTTTAACTAGCCGGCTACCACCCGGTTACTCAACCCTGCACCTTGTACATAGACAGGGACTCACTCACTGGTAACTTTAATAATGGAACGCTAGTCACTTGAATAATGTTGACATACCGTTTTACTCGTTTCATATCTATACACTGTGCTCTACTGTATTTTAGTCAATGCCACTCCGACATTGCTCGTCCTAATATCTATATATTTTTGAATTACGTTCTTTTACTTTTAGATTTGTGGGAATTGTTGGATACTGCTGCACTGTTGGAGCGAGGAACTCAAGCATTTCGCTGCACCCGCAATAACATATGCTAAATATGTGCATGTGACCAATACATTTTGATTTGAGTTAAGCTTTGACAAACGCAGTAACTGTCATTAGCCTATCAATAAATAGCTAAATCTATTTTTTTCATGAATAATGACGTCTGATAAATAACCATTATGTTTAGTCTATAATCTTTCAGTGACCCACTATTTCTTGTGTATGTTAAAAAAATGTAATAAAAAAAATGCTTACATAATTTTTTAAAATCATCTTGATCAAGGCTGTGTTAGCTACTTTGGACGAATATAGACCCTTTGCATTATACGCCTCGGCTCTAGAAAAAAGGAACTTTATCTTAGTTATAAGTTATAAGTATCCATGTCATAATCTTCAAGAAACGGACCTTTCCATACATCATTAATGTTCACTTACACAACCTCCTGTCCGTTACAAAACAAACCATATAACACAAGGGGGAAAAAAACACAACACACCAATGGGGGCGCTCCCTTGAAGTCACGTGCCATTACCAAACGCGGCGCATTCACCTAGGTCACAGTAAAATTAGGTTGACGGTTTATTTATTTATTATGCGTTGATTAATTTGAAGCCCCATATGCATTTAGAATTCCAATCGCGTGTATCCTAATTCGGGAGGTTATACAAACTTTCAGTGTAGCAGGTCACATTAAAAAAGCAACCAGTGATTGGACGAAGTCAATTCTCGGTCTGTCTTTATCGACCAAATCATTCTTTTTTTTTGTTACACAGATGTTATAGACTTCAATGATATGGATGTTCGTTTGGAAAACCACTTGGATTATTTTATCCACGACAATACTGCTGCTGCGTGGTTGAGTCCAGAAATGCTGTCAGTTGCACGGGAAGCCTTCGTTGCTGGGGACTTCAACCTCCTTGCTGAGATCTACAGCTCCCAGTTGGCGGACCTACGACACCCGGACCGGAGCCTCTGCCTCCTGAAAGCGGACGCGCTCAGCCGGGCAGGGCGGGTAGCGGACGCTCTGGAATCATACTGTACCGCCGCCAACTTGGACAGGTTACGACCAAATGAACTAGGGTCTCTCGTTGACTGTATTGCGCACACTTTACGCGTAAAAGAATGCCTAAAAGAATGCACAGACTCAGATGGGGTTTTCGAGGATGAGCATTCGTTGGACCTGTTCTCATGTCGGCTTTGCAAGTGCTTGTTAATCGAGCCAACAACTTTGGAATGCGGCCATACATTCTGCAAACCATGCATTGAGGATGACGGTGTCAAAGAATGTGAATTCTGTCGTTACAAACTGAACGAAACAAGAAGACAATTAAAACCAATCTGTTTTAAAGTGAATGTAGTACTCAGAGGCCTGTTGGATAAATGGTTTTGCGCAGAGAGTGAAGCAAGACGATGCTGGCTTGAAGGGGATAGAATGCGGAACGAACGTGGCTTTATCAACGCTCTTGAAAAATACAACAACGCTCTTGAAAAAGGTAGGGTAAAATAAAAACGTATTTAATTAAAGGGAAAATCCGCAGTTGAGACTAAGCGTATTCAGCGACACTTTTAGTAAAAAGCTGAGGGGTGGGGTTGGAGAAAGGTAACCACTCCAATTTATAGAACTAACATTGCAGTTAAACAAGCTTACATTTTGGGTTCTGATAGATAACGGTTGAAAAAAGGCCATGAGCCATTTTAAGTTCTATTCTAAGAATCAATGGGTGCATAACATAAATGTTAAGTCCAAAAATGAATGTAGCAAATGAAGATTGTCCCTTTAACATTGCATCATTCTATTCTCATGATCTTTCTGTGCACATTGAAATAAAAGCCTGTAAGCCACGTAAGTGAAATGCATAGGTTTGTAATACGTTATGTCAACCCGTAAGGTCAAAGCCATGTTATTGACATCACTGATTGAAGGGGAACAGCCCCAGTCTGCAGGTATAATCCTATCACTGCCACCAGTGTAGCGATTGGGTGAGGGGAAACAGTGGTTATGGGATAAGTGCATTACCACATGTGCCATGTTCATAACACAAACTATACCAGATAGAGGTTGGGATATATTAGCATCACACCATGATGACAAGTTTAGCTAAGGCATGAGTTGTGTAAGTAAAGTCATGCACTTTTGTCATAATAGCACAGCCAGAAGAATCATGGGCTGACCTGGTTTGTAGAGAAATGCCTGTGGAGTTTGAGGGAACTCTAGTCTGGGGATCAGAGTAGGCAGAAGGTAGCTTCTACTTTATTATTTCATGCATAGGTAGCAATGATAGGCTTTCCAAATAAGTCAGGCGTTGCGTAGACAAATGCATCGTGGTGTTAGACACAGGCAGACATTTTTGTCTTGACCCACACACAGCATTGAATGACAGGGTGTCTGGAAGTGACACTCCTTCTCTAATCTCTACCCATCAGTAATGTAGACCTCAGCGTGCAAGGTAATAGGATAGAGGTATGCCACGTTCTGAGGGCAGGAAAGGTGGAACTGCTTCAACTCATGACCTAGCCCAGAACTAGTTCCATATGACCTGGATCTTCTGAAATAATATTCTGCTCTACATACAGCTTGTCATCATTTGCGTAACTGTTTATAGGTTGAATATGTAGGTAACACATAACCCTTTGATAATCCCCTTGAAAGGGTAATGAATACAGGTAAAGCTGTCAAGTAATGACATATCAATGACAAACTAATTAACTGTCTTCAAACCCATACAGCCTAGTTTTATACTGGTTTTTAAGGTACTGAACACGAGCAATGGAGGGTGCTGGAGATATGTGAATAACTTAAGCTGAATCTGACTCTTAGCTAATGTTTGTATCATGTTCTCTCCTCACAGCCCCTTCTATGTGTAGGCTGCTGGGCCGACGGGCAGAGCTGCATATGGAGATGAGCAACTTCAGACAGGCCCTACAGGATGGAGACGCCATGTGTCGACTGACGCCCCTCTCTCCCAAGGTAAGGAAACACTCAACTGTTTCCTGACATGAACACATTTACCCAAATGTTTTTGTGTAAGTTAACCTGAAGATGCTGTGGTACTTGGGTTTTGTGTTCTCAGGCTCACTACGTGAAGGCCCTGGCTCTGAACAAAGCCGGTTATAATGAAGAGGCCCTGCAAGAATACTTCTACTGTCTGGCTCTGAAGCCAGACTGGATGTCAGTCAAGCTGGAAACGCAAAAGTTAAGCGACTCCACTGTGTTTCTATAGCATTGAAGTTGTATTAAATTGAATTAGTTAGTTCACCAAACCAGTTACACAACTACTTGTGTGCCCGATTGACTGCGATAACTGCCAGTCACTGTCTTATGTCTCTTTCCCCCTGTAGATGCTGAGTGAGATGTTCTCTGTGTTCAAGATGGACGGTCTCCCCACGTCATCACCCCACCCCCACCAAACAGGCCCCGCCCCCTACCTCAAACCAGCCTCCCTTCTCCTCGGCTCCCTCCATTCCACCCCTCGTAGATGGAGCCAAACCCCTATTGGCAGTAGAGACAGTTTGTCTGACACTGGGGCAGAGACCAAGTCCTCATGTGAGGACTCCAAGACCCTAGCTTCTGTCGTGGCTGCCTTACCTCTCCCCCCTGGCCTAAAGAGGAAGTTCTCAGACGAGCCCCAAGGCTCTGCACCCCCCAACAAGCTCCCCAGAAAAGGTACCCAATCCAACCCCTCCCATTCCATTTGGCAATTATTTATCATTGCCAAAAAGTAGAATTTTAAAGTAATACTACTGAACAAAAATCTTGCAAAGTATCTTTGTGTTGCGTGAATGCAATCATTAGAAACGTATAGAAACCTCAGCAATAATATAATGTCAATGTATTTGTTTGAGTCTTGTGTTCAGATGAGTCAAGCTCATCCCAGATGCCTGCTGCGTATTGCAGTGAGAGGAGAGAGGTGTCCCCTCAGCTCCTGGATAGCTCTGACATGGACTGCTCTGTTTGTATGAGGGAAGTCAAACACACACACACACACCCTGTCTGTAGGTCCAGTTTTCCCTACGTAGTTATTAAAACCATCCCTACCCCATGCGTTTTCTCCAGGCTGTTCTACGAGCCAGTCACCACCCCCTGTGGACACACCTTCTGCATGAAGTGTCTTGAGCGCTGTCTGGACCACAACCCCAACTGCCCCCTGTGTAAAGAGAACATTACAGAGGTAAATAGTCACCACACAGACCAGTCTTCACTACTATTGTAAATGAATACCTATTACTGAAAGACAACAGGAGTTAAGAAAGTAGTTATGACCCAAATTTCCCTTGTCATCTAATTGAACCTGTTGTAATTTCAGTACCTGGCCACTAGAGGGTACCATAAGACCCTGCTGATGGAGGAGGTGCTGCAGCGCTACCTGTCTGAGGAGCTGGCTGAGAGGAGCAAGGTGCACCAGGAAGAAATGGCAGAGCTGTCAAAGTGAGTCAGGCCTCATCACATTTCAGCCCCTAACCCCTTCTCAAAACAAAATGTCTGACGATGTTTTAGAATCCATCATTATACAATATTATTTGGGCAGAATATCATATTTAGTGGTTTAACCCACGTTTTATTCTCTCTGCAGCTTGACCCAGGAAGTGCCCATCTTCATCTGCACCATGGCATTTCCCACAATCACCTGCCCTCTGCAAGTCTTCGAGCCGTGTTATAGGCTGATGATCCGACGCTCTATGGAGGGCCATCAAAACACTTTGACGGGAACCAAGCAAGCGTCAAAGGGTGAGTGGAGGTTTTACACCTGTGCCCACACAGCCATTTGACACTAGAATGTGCACACACAGCCATCAAAACACTTTGACACTAGTTTAACCTGTGCACATCAAAAAACACTTTGACACTAGGTGAGTGGAGGTTTTTAACCTGTGCACACCTGTGCCCACACAGCCATCAAAACAGCCATCAAAACACTTTGACACTAGTTTAACCTGTGCACACACAGCCATCAAAACACTTTGAACACTAAAACACTTTGACACTTTAACCTGTGCACACACAGCCATCAAAACACTTTGACACTAGTTTAACCTGTGCACACACAGCCATCAAAACACTTTGACACTAGTTTAACCTGTGCACACACAGCCATCAAAACACCTTGACACTAGTTTAACCTGTGCACACACAGCCATCAAAACACTTTGACACTAGTTTAACCTGTGCACACACAGCCATCAAAACACCTTGACACTAGTTTAACCAAAAGGGTAGCAAACCTATGTTTGCCACTCAATTCAAGATCATGTTAGCCAACTGAACTAAAGCCTACCCTATACACTTTATCTGAGTGCTAACAGGTTTCTGGTATAGTTACTCATCCACACAGGTTTAGCACTGTGAACTACCTCCACTACACTAGCCTAACCCCCACACTTTCACTCCAACAGATTCATGTGAGCAAATGGCTAATACAGATGTAGGATCTTAATTTGATCACTCTTTTGTTGCAGAGAATATCCCTGCACAGCGGGAAATGCAAACTTGTAGTGTATTTGGAGTTTTAAAAAGGCTTCTAAAGTTTGTAAATTTGACTTGATTTGCACTAACGAAAAACTTTATCAACCCCTACAAAAATGTCCATGAATTATAATCCACATAATAATTCCCATTTCCAGTTGCTGCAGAATAATTTTTCTGATGTGGCAAACTGGCTCAAAATTAGATCCTACATTTGTATACCCTGCGTTTCCCTGACCACAGCTTCGCAGACTACGGCTGCATGTTGGAGGTGAAAGATGTGAAGTTCCAACCAGACGGGCGCTTGGTGGTCGACACGGTCGGAGTGTCCCGCTTCAGAGTGCTGAGCCACGGCCACCGTGACGGCTACAACACAGCCAAGATAAAGCACCTGGAGGACCAGAAGGTGGAGGGAGAGGAGCTGGCGGAGCTGCAGAAGCTGCATGACTGTGTGTACGAGCAGGCCAGCACCTGGTTCACCTCCCTCAAAGACAACATGAAGAACCAGATCGTCAGTCACTTTGGAAAGCTGCCTGTAAAACACTGTGACATCCAGGTAAGAAACAGTCAGCAGATGCAGACAGTAGAACTAGGGTTCTGAGGTTTTCCTGGTTTCATTGCCTGTCAGGAATAACTCTGACCCTATAGATCCACCCAGCTAAATCTAAATCCCAGTATCTGTTCATCTAAGAATTCACCTTTATAAAATCTGATTAAGCTAATAAACAGTGGCAACTTGGCAGTAGACACTGTTGATTGTAATATGGAATAATTTTGTGTCCCATCTTCTTTAACCGTTACCACACTCTGCCTCTGTGTTCTCAGGGGAGTGTCAGTGGTCCTGCATGGTGTTGGTGGCTGCTGGCTGTACTGCCCCTGGAGAAGAGAGCCCAGCTAAGCATCCTGGCCATGACCACCCTCCGAGAGCGCCTCAGCACCACCCGCCGGGTGCTTAGCCTCGTCACACGCAAACACCTGCCAACATGGCGACCATCTTCCTCAGCAGCATCAGCATCATCATCACTGTAGTGGCCCCCCTGGAGGGGATCAGTTTAGAATAATCTGGGCTCAGTTAGATAACTTTTGACAATCTGGATGTCGCCTATCAGCTAGGATTAAATGCATATAAATATAATGAATAGAACAGGAGTCCCCGTTGAAGTCAGTTATTTTTCTGTTCTATTAATTAAATTTCTATGCATTTAATCCTATCTGATAGACTAAATCCAGATAGATCATTTTTGGAAAACTGGGCCCTGGAGAAGAAGGGAGAAACTACATTTTCCTCAGAAGCTCTAGCCTCAAATAGTTCTAACAGTGGGAATGATTTACCAGTGTTGTTCATGATCTCAGGAATGGGTTTCTACTTGAGTCTTACAAAAAGGATCGATGGACCCAACCAAAACACATAAATGAGTGTCATATTTGCACACACATCTTTGGGTCAATTCCATTATGTCCAGTTTTGTCATGTTTATGTGTGGTACATGAGGTTAATCTTGTTTTATTGTTGACCTGTGTACAAGAGGCCTTAAATTATTTTTGCAATATGTTTTTTTTTCTACTATTTGTCATGTGAAAACAATTTTCATGTTATAGAAATTTAGCATTTTTCTATGGGACATAATTAAGATTAATGCACACCATCCCTTACTGGAATAATATGTTCTACTGTATATTGGTAATTATGGCACGAGGGAGCACTTGATGCAAGCAAGATAAAAATAGCAGCACAACAGACATTGTAGTAGCACCAAAGATTCACAGGGTGGCAGTCCCTTAAGGGAATGTTAATCTTTGGATGCTGTACAGCAGGGGTGTCAAACTCATTCTACAGAGGGCCAAGTGACTGCAGATTTTTCCTTTCAATTAAGACCTACACAACCAGGTGAGGGGAGCTCCTTCCTTATTAGTGACCTTAATTCATCAATCAAGTACAAGGGTGGAGCGAAAAGCTGCAGACACTCGGCACTCTGGAATGAGTTTGATGTGCTGTACTGTACAGTAACAATGAGGCCAAGTGGTGTTTCTTTCCACTGTTCTGTTGTGAGGCATGCATAGACACTCACCTTCATAGTTATCTACATGAGTCTATTCCAAAATCACACAGTGGGTCTCCCCCCACAGAGGTTGGCAAGAGGCCTGGGCAAAGGCACAAAATATGCCATTTTGCAAATTGTAAGGACGGGTGTACTCTGTGGTCACCACATTAAAAGCTTCTGTGACACTGTATCTCACTCACACAGTCAGATCTAGGAGATGCAGTCAGGTGAGTCATTTGGGATACTATGAAGTCAGAACCGGAAATGACACATATTTGTAGACAATGAGTCACCTCTGTGCTTTGTCATCACCATGTTGGAATGATCTGGAGTCTCCCCCAATTGATTCATTAGCCAAACCCTCTCGATAAACACGCCTTTGTTCGCCCAGAGCAGTGGAGGCTGCTGAGGGGAGGACAGCTCATAATAATGGCTGGAATGGCTTCAAACCATGTGTTTGAGGTATTTGATACCGTTCCACTGATTTTGTTCCAGCCATTACCACGAGCTTGTCCTCCCCAGTTAAGGTGACACCAACCTGTGTCCCAGACACATTTGCAGAAATTGCTCACTACATTTTTGGTAACAAGAATGTGAAAATGGCATTTTATTGCATTCAATTAATCTTAACTTGTACCTTTTTAAATGTACGATTTTGTTAATTGGGCCCAACATGTTTATTATTAAAACCATTCCATATAGTTATACATTTACCATAAACTTCATCCTCAACAGTCAATTGTCCCTTCAATTTGAGTGTGTTGGCCACGCATACTAATTAGCCAAACCTGATCTTAATTGGTTTGTGTCTTGAAAGGGGGTCTGTTTGAACAGTGTGAAAATAATGCTTTGCAGAGGTAGACATTCTATATGCAATGTGGGAAAAGTTTTTGTTTTAATAACCCTTCAGCATGGTCTCTTGAACCATCTGTTTTATAGCCTAATAAATATTTATTGAATTCTGACCATTTTTATCTGTCCAGTTATTATTTTAACTCCTTGATGTGCATGGGGTAAGGCCGGCTCCTTCACAAGGAACATTGTTGCTAGCCATTTTGTATAGAATGCACACAGATCACATGATCTATAGTAGGACAGAACAGGCTCCATATTTGAGTTACCACGCTGATGTTAGGAAGCAGGGGGCAACCATAGAAAGCCTGAATATGAGGCTAACATCAGGGGTACTTTGGCCAGATGCCCACTGACTGAGACAGGATCAGCTGCATACATATCAGTAATGACGAAAAATGGAAGTGAGTAAAGGAAGCAGGTAGGGGAAATATCACCCTGAAGTTCTGCTTTAGCATGAGGGGTCGAGACTCACCCAATACAGTACACCGTCAGCAGTGTGTACATTTCCTATTAACTAAATATAGACAATTATTTATTATGGGGGACAGCACATGGCGCCCAAACGACGATGTATAGACGACTCTCATTGAAGGTAAATTAATGCGGTAGTACATAGCAAATAATGACGTTTCAGTGCACATTCCGTCCAGCCTCATTCGATTGTTCCCTTGCCACACCCATGATTACGAATATTGACACCGATGGCTCAAGTGCGCATGTCCATGATTCTGTGCGATAGAGGCCTGCCTCGCCTTTTCTCTCGCACCTATTCTTAACAGACATCCTTCGTTTCACATGAAAAAAAAAGTTAACCTTATTTTTTGAGGGGCCGTTGACTAGATGAGACAGAAAAGAAGAGAAATTGTTTTGTATCTCTATTTCTTGACTGAATAATCACCCACTCCCCGGTTATTGCATCAAGGCCCCTGCCCCTCCTCTGATTCCCGACCGGCTTCCTGTGTTTGTGCGGTTCTCACTAGCCAGGGAGCGAGGAGGAGCAGAACTGGGAGTTGAGCGAGTGAAGGGCCGAGCTGCCACCTCAACATGGAGTAGCCTAGTGTCCTCGACAACAGTAGCGGACCACAAAGAGGAATACTCGAGGGGTTATTTTTCTACAAGGAGGCACCGCAAATGATACCACGTCAAAGATTCCACAACGCGAAGGAAGGATCGGTTTATATTTAAAAGATGGCGAACGACTCTCCGGCTAAAAGTCTGGTCGAAATAGACCTGGCTTCATTGCGGGTGAGTGGTGGACAAGGGCAGTGTCTTTTATTTAAAGATGAGGCTACCCCCAGATGTAATCTATTCCACTACAGTGAGTTAACGTTATATAAAACAAAGCAAACATTTTTACCCAATAAAATATGGATACATTTTCGGGGTTACCATTGCTGGGAGACTTATTTATTTATTATTCGGATCGAGAGAAAGCTGTCGTGCTGCCTGGCTTTCCTTTGTTCGAAATGCATTTGGACGGTTGTGGAGTTAAGGGCGCAACAGCTACGTTCATCTAGGTCACATTTTTGCAACAATTATTCAAAAGCATTTTCAAAAAGATATTATGGTTGTGTAAAAAAATATATTTTTTGACTCGTTTCAGGATCCAGCAGGGATTTTTGAATTGGTGGAAGTGGTCGGAAATGGAACCTACGGACAAGTATACAAGGTTTGTTCCTCTAACATATATATGTATATATATTTAATTCATCGGTGGCCTAATCTAAGATAATATTTTCTGACACTAGGTAGCTAACGTGACCCTGATGCAGTTTTGGCATTGAACATCGAAGTGATCCAGATTTCATGCCTGTGTGATGGATTAGATTCATGTCAAGATGTCTCATCAGGGTGTTTCTGTCATTGCACCCCTATAATCCCTGGTTGGATTGGTAAAGATGATGATGCCCCTCTGTGTATTATTGCTTGTAAAAACATCTGTGGTGAAATATGCACCACATATGCACCGCACCACACCAATCCATGCACTGCTCCATTAGCCCAAGCTCCCCTGTTTCTCATCTTCTATCTGGGCTAGGCCTGTTATGCTCAGTTGTTGTTTCTAAATTGGGAAAAAAAACACATCTTATTTTCCATTAATATTATAGATGGGTTTAGAAGTAAATGGCAACTGGGTTTGCAGACCAGTGTTGCTATGAGTGTTTTTAAAGTGCAGCACATGTCCTACATCACATCCTGCTGCGGAGAGAGGGGGAAAGGGAATCGACTACTGCTGCCTGATGATCCAGACTAGGCCTTGCTTCATAGACAATTTGGTTAAGTAAAATATCATGTGTTACACAGCAGGCCTTTTCCCCTCTCTCAACCATCTGTTTCTTGGTGTCATGTTTCTCTGTGAAAATGATCATAGTGACTGTTTTAAAGTAATTGTTGAACTTGACCTTTTTGGAGAATTTAGTGGGTTCCTTCTTTCAGATTTTGAGGATGAGTCTGACTCACCATTGGTGACCTGCCTCTCTTCCCTGTACCTTCCTGTCCATTGGAAGGCCTGGCCTGTGTTAACCCCTTCTTTCAAACAGTCAGGCTAGCAACACTGTAGCAGAGCAGCTTGAAAACAACTGGAAAGCCTGTTAAGCAGGGTTGTTCACAGGGGCTGCGGTGTCCCTCCTGCCTGTGTCTATTCTCTTAGCTCTCAAGAACAGGGTAGTCTGGACTCCCGACTGAGGAGAATCAACAGTGGTAGTCTGGATGTTCAAACGTAAAAGCAGACCCATTCAGCTGATCCAACCCTGTGGAACAGAGGGCTTTAAAGACCAATGCTGTTTTCTTTTGGTCATGTGACCCCGTTTGTAATGGAAAACTTGCTAGCAAACGTCTTCCTTCCATGAACAGATGGCTTCATGGGTCTATGTGGAGAGAATTATGTACTTTTAGGCTTTTGTCACTCACTTTCATTCTCTTTACTGCTCTTTCTAAATTTCACAAAATTTTAGACTACAGAGTTTATTGGAATTGGTGCGTAAAAACGTTTACATCAAAGGCTCAAATAGGCATTAAAATGTTTACATCAAAGGCTCATATTATGAGCTATTAAATGCTATCTTTCGCCATTTATAGTCAGGCAGAGCATGAGCCACTACCACACTGCACGGGAATAGAATGGACGTCGGGCAAGAGGGCCCCGGGCTGGCTGTGTATGTGCCTGTTTAGTAACGCAAAATGGAGGACATCCCTTGGTCTAATGATTCCAAGCAAATCCAACTCGTCTGTGCTGATTTGAAAGATGGAGAACCATGGGGTTGTAGTTTGCTCCTGATTCATACGTCCTCAAATGCTATTCTGCAGACAGGTCTACATGCTCTGGTTTGCTGTACATTTTCATAACAGACAGTCGAAAAGCCATTGGATGTCAGAGGTTTACTGTATGCCAACCTCTAACCTCAACCTCATGCCAAATAAAGGCAGTTTGTTTAAATCAAATATTCCCCTTTCTTTAGTGAGACTGTACTGTGAACTGCACTTTATAAACTAGGCTAATATGTAGCCCAGTTATGTACACTACATGACCAAAAGTATGTGGACACCTGCTTGTTGAACATCTCGTAGCAGAATCATGGGCATTAATATGGAGTTGGTCCCCCTTTTGCTGCTATGACTGCCTCCACTCTTCTGGGAAAGCTTTCCACCAAGTGTTGGAACATTGCTGCGGGGACTTGCAATCATTCACCAACAAGAACATTAGTGATGTCGAGCACTGATGTTGGGCGATTAGGCCTGGCTTGCAGTCGGCGTTCTAATTCATCCCAAAGGTGTTCGGTGGGGTTGAGGTCAGGGCTCTGTGCAGGCCAGTCAAGTTCTTCCACACCGATCAACAAACCATTTCTGTATGGACCTCGATTTGTCATGCTGAAACGGGGAAGGGCCTCCCCCAAACTGGTGCCATAAAGTTGGAAGCACATAATTGTCTAGAATGCCATTGTGTGCTGTAGTGTTAAGATTTCCCTTCACTGGAACTGAGGGGCCTAACCGAACCATGAAAAATACCACCAGGCGGTTTTTCCTCTTCCACCAAACTTTACAGGTAGCGTTCTCCTGGCATCCGCCAAATCCAGATTTGGACTGCCAGGTGGTGAAGCGTGATTCATCACTCCAGAGATTGTTTCCACTGCTCCAGAGTCCAATGGAGGCAAGCTTTACACCACTCCAGCCTATGCCATTGCGCATGGTTATCTTAGGCTTGTGTGTGGCTGCTTGGCCATGGAAACCCATTTCATGATGCTCCTGAGGGCCAGCAGTTTTTATGCACTTCAGCACTAGGCGGTCCCCTTCTGAGATTGTGTGGCCTACCACTTTGCGGCTAAGCCGTTGTTGCGTTTTGACATACCCACTTCACAATAACAGTATTTACAGTTGACGGGGGCAGCTCTAGCCGGGCAGATATTTGACGAACTGACTTGTTGGAAAGGTGGCAACCTATGACGGTGCCACGTTGAAAGTCACTGATCTCAGTAGTAAGGTCATTCTACTGCCAATGTTTGTCTATGGAGATTGCATGGCAGTGTGCTTGATTTTATACACCTGTCAGCAACTGGTGTGGCTGAAATGTCGAATCCACTCATTTGAAGGGGTGTCCACATACTTTTGTGTGTATTTGTACTTGTTACCTCGTCAGCGGCCTGACACCAATGATAGGTTAACCTAACCATGTTACTGCACTGACCTATCAGTTAGACGTGTGGTCTGAATGAGGGGTGCTAGCTGGAACTGGTGGAGGAAGAGCAGCTGTCCTGGGCCCCAGACAGAGCCTGCATGGCCAGGCAGCTTCATTACAAAGCTGGTTTTGTCTATGTGTGTCTGGCTCTCTTTGGGAACCACCACCAGACCCACAGAAAGGATGTGTTTATTAGTCGGGTCTCAAATGCTGAATAATCAACTAGCCCTGTTCCGGAAATATAACTTTCTATCTCTTTCTGTGAGGCTTTTCTTCTCCTTTGCAAAGCAGTTTTTCACCCATTCAAACCTCTCACAATAAGACAATCAAGCACAGTCTATTTCTTCTATTCAGAAGGCCCAGGACAATTTCTTGCATTGAATTACAGTTTTGAAATGCATACTTTAAAAACATTTTTTAGTCTAACTCATCAGTCCCCTTTCCTTCTGTTTGATATTTTCGTTTTCAAACGGTTTGTTTTGTAGGTATGTTTTTGTGACACTGTCTCGGAACCAGTCGCCACAGCCTGTGGTTCACACCAAATTGGTTTGGTGCGGTTTTTCCAAACTGGTTCGTTTACTCACTTAGTTTGGTTCGTTTGGACTGGTGTGAACTCTATTGGTACTAAGCAACGCACGGTGGTTCGCTCTAAAAGGGTGGTTTCGGTCTGTTTCAATTAGTACGGTGGTGTGGTTCGCTGCAGGTGAGAACGCAGTCCGGACTAAACGCAGAAAATGAACCAGAGTCACGCATTATTGGTTGTTTGACATCATAACTTGACATCTCTGGAACATTGTGAGTAGCGGGTTAGGGGAGATGAGGGCTGTACCGGGGATCTAGGCTGCTGAATATAGACTATTCAGGTAGCAGAGTGGCCATTACACTGTTTTCTCCCGCATGTTGTTGGAATACCAAAACAAAAGTAATATGAAGATTTGGACACACAAGTGATGCATCACGATACTCAGAAATGGATTTAACCTTGGCATATTTGTCCAATAAGCGTATGACTTGCATGGAGAAGTGTTTAATAAAAAATATATTTTTTTAAAAATTTTTTTATAAAACACACGAATGGTGTATAGGTATACAAGACAGGTATACAATTATCTAAACATAAAAGAGCATACAGGAACAACAAGACCCAGAGTTCTGGGTGCAAAACAAATAATACAAAACACGACATACAAAACAAGGACATGTAGAAAGAAAAAGGGTAGATGTCCCCTTCCCCCGAGAAGTGTTTTTTTTTTAAACGTTTTTTTTTTTTTTAAATTTAAATTTCTGTTCATTTGGCAATGTGAAACCAAATGGAACAAATACTGATTAAAACAATTGCTCAAAACTGTGTGATAACTCCCTTCGAAACATGGGGAATCTAATAGCAACCACTAGGATGGGTTGCTAAATATAACTACAATTGTGCTTTTGGCGTCTGGACAAAAAAAGTTGATATGAAGACCAATAGAACAGTAGCGAAATTATGGTTAATGGCATGAAGTCTTTCTAAAAAAATGAGGTGCCTCCAATTTTGTTTGAAATTTCGCTAGGCTACATTGAAGCAAGGTAAATCATGCCTTGTTATTATTATTTGAAGTAAAATTTAGGTTTCAAGTAGAGGTCGACCGATTTAATCGGCCAATTTTTATATATATATTTGTAATAATGACAATTACCAAAATACTGAATGGACAATGAACCCTTTTATTTTAACTTAATATAATACATAAAATCAATTTAGTCTCCAATAAATAATGAAACATGTTCAATTTGGTTTAAATAATGCAAAAACAGTGTTGGAGAAGAAAGTAAATGCAATATGTGCCATGTAAAAATAAAAAAAAGCTAATGTTCAAGTTCCTTGCTCAGAACATGAAAACATATGAAAGCTGGTGGTTCAATCCCTGTTCTTCAATATTCCCAGTTAAGAAGTTTTAAGTTGTAGTTATTGGAATTATGACGCGTCGACTATTTCTCTCATTTATTTCGTATACCTTTTGACTATTGGATGTTCTTATAGGCACTTTAGTATTGCCAGCCTAATCTCGGGAGTTGATAGGCTTGAAGTCATAAACAGCGCTGTGCTTCAAGCATTGTGAAGAGCTGCTGGCAAAGGCAGGAAAGTGCTGTTTGAATGAATGCTTACGAGCCTGCTGCCCACCACCACTCAGTCAGACTGCTCTATCAAATATCAAATCATAGACTTAATTATAATAACACACAGAAATACGAGCCTTAGGTGATTTAATATGGTCAAATCCGGAAACTATCAATTCGAGAACAAAACATTTATTCTTTCGGTGAAATACGCAACCATTACGTATTTTGTCGAATGGAGAAAGTCTCTAAATATTGCTGTTACATTGCACAACCTTCAATGTCATGTCATAATTATGTAAAATTCTGGCAAATTAATTACTTTTTTTGTTAGGAAGAAACACAGTTCGCTACGAGCCAGGTGGCTCAAACTGTTGCATAAACCCTGACTCTGCTTACACTGAACGCAAGAGAAGTGACACAATTTTCCTAGTTAATATTGCCTGCTAACATGCATTTTATTTGAACCAAATCTGCAGGCTTAAAAAAATATACTTCTGTGTATTGATTTTAAAACCTCTTGGTGTTAGGGGGCAGTATTTTCATTTCTGGAAAAAAATCATTCCCGTTTTAAACTGGATATTTTGTCAGGAAAAGATGCTAGAATATGCATATAATTGACAGCTTTGGATAGAAAACACTAACGTTTCCAAAACTGTAAAGATATTGTCTGAGTATAACAGAACTGATGTTGCAGGCGAAAGCCTGAGAACAATCCAATCCGGAAGTGCCCCAGGTTTTGAAAGCGCTGCGTTCCAATGACTCCCTATATGGCTGTGAATGTACCATCAACGAGCTTACGCTTTCTACGTATTCCCCAAGGTGTCTACAGCATTATGACGAAGTTTTACGCATTTCTGTTGAAGAATAGCCGTATGGGGGCACATTGCGTAAGTGGTCACATGGTGGCTCCGAGAGAGATTCTTGTGTAAAGTGCAGAGGTAGCCATTACTCCAATCGGTCCTAGAGAAAAAGGAATTGTCCCGACAGATATATTATCAAATAGATATTAGAAAAACACCTTGAGGATTGATTCTAAACAATGTTTGCCATGTTTCTGTCGATATTATGGAGCTAATTTGGAATATTTTTTGGCGTTTTGGTGACCGCAATTTCCGGGCGATTTCTCAGCCAAACGTGAAGAACAAACGGAGCTATTTCGCCTACAAAAATAATATTTTGGGAAAAATGAACTTTGGCTATCTACCTGGGAGTCTCGTGAGTGAAAACTTCCGAAGTTCATCAAAGGTAAACGATTTAATTTGATTGCTTTTCTGATTTTCGTGACAAGGTTGCCTGCTGCCAGCAAGGCATAATGCTATGCTAGGCTATGATAAACTTACACAAATGCTTGTCTAGCGTTGGCTGTAAAGCATATTTTGAAAATCTGAGATGACAGGGTGATTAACAAAAGGCTAAGCTGTGTTCCAATATATTTCACTTGTGATTTTCATGAACAGGAATATTTTCTAGGAAGATTTATGTCCGTTGCGTTATGCTAATTAGTGTCAGATGATTATAACGGTCCCGTTCATGGGCTGGGCGTCACTACAGGTTAAGAAAGGCATTGATGTTTATGGTTAGGTACATTTGTGCAACGAATGTGCTTTTTTTCCCGCAAATGTGCTTTTGTTAAATCATCACCCGTTTGGCGAAGTAGGCTGGGATTCGATGATAAATTAACAGGCACCGCATTGAATATATGCAACGCAGGACAAGCTAGTTAAACTAGTAATGGATTGCAATGTAATGTAATCGGCGTCCAAAAAGGCAGATTACCGATTATTCTAAAACCCCACGTTACAGTTCAGTACCAGCTTTTTGAGGTTCTCTTACGCTGTCTGACAGGTGAATAGCCCCTCAAACTAGGCTTTGTATGCTGTGCGCATGTGACAAATAAGATACGTTACGTATAATGAAAATGCACATGCACTCATTTAATTCCACTAAATTATGCAAATAAAACAATAGACTGATAAGCAAGAACAGTAAAATGTAGTTTCAACAGCACTTAACCATTAACAGCCCTAATTCTCACCTTGCAATGGAATGAAAGCTATTAGATACTTGTACTCACTAACATTTTTACATGAGGCCCCTTTTCAAAATGGGCAATGTTGTGCTGCTATAATGTTACACTAAACATTTCAAAATGGCTGATCCTTTAGTTGTGGATGCAATGGCTTAGGCTATTTCCCCCATTACATTGTTGTATACCGAATCTTACTGCCAGAGCCCCCCCTCCTCCTGGCTCTCAACAGTTCTTAATGAATTGCTTATGATAAACCCTGGTACTAGTCCCAGTAAAGCATTGAAATAAGAGGGAGGCTAAAGACATGCTTGGTGGTAATGGCTTGCTGCAGCACTTCAATCTCCCTGAACGTCGTTGACGTAGTGTTTGTGGGAACTCGGTCGTCTTCTCATTACCCACAAAGTGGCGATGGTTCTTCCTCCCCAGCCAACCCCATCTTCAGCATCCGGTGTCTTCATGGTGCTCCCCTAGCCACTGAACAATTGGCCGTTGTCTCATTAAGGAGAAAGTCATCAATATCCATGCAGGTCTCAGATGTGCACAGCTTTGTATGGTTGATCCAGACTGTATCTAGTGGTCCTATGTCTCAATACAGTTAGTTGTTGGATTTGCAGTGTTTTCATATTACCACCGTACATTAATCATTTCGCCTACTACTACACAGGCATTGACCTCCTAGTCCCACTTTGGTGGTAGGCTGAAAGCCTCTTCCTGCACTGACTGACTCCACAATGGGATTCTCAGATCAGTTTGATCTCCTCTTTGGCTCCAGACCAGCTGGCACTGAGAGATGGGATGGAGAGCCCTCCGGTGCGTCTGAGAAGAGAATGATAGCGATAAAAACAAAACCTGAAGAATTCATTAAGTTCTGCCTTTGCGTGGTATGTGGGGGAGGATTCCCTCTACTGGGCTGTACAGAATGGCCATATATAGACCTAGTTAGCCAGCCACTCTCTGTCAGGCCTGCAGGGCTGGTGGTGCCCTGGCACTCTGATCCCTGGGACGTGCCAACCTCTCTTAAACATCATGCCTCTTTCTCTTCCCTTCTACTCTGCAGCCCATATCAGGCCACTCTACAGGGATGCAGGGAGAATATACCCGCAGTCCCGTGGTGCTGGCAGCTCCTGTGATCTCACTCTTTTGCACTCCATTGCTTTCCTTCCCGCTCTCTCCCTTCTCTCATTGTACCTGTGTGTAAACCACTTTACTTCTCCTGCTTGCTCATAACCTTAAACCATCCCCCTACCAGTCTCTCTCCCCCCACTCTTTCTCTCTCTCGCCCATGTCTGCTTTGCCAGGGGAAGGACTTGGCAGGTTTGTGTGAACACAGGGTGAGACGTCTGCTGCAGCTCTAAATAGCTTGGCCCAGTTCTGTGATTGTAAGGTGCACACTGAGGGTCACTGGTTCCAACACTCTGACACGGTGCCATGTCTCCGAGGCCACATGTAAACCCCCCCCACCCCACCCACAGGTACAGAGGAAAGGTCATAAGTCATGGGCAGCATCAAATCCTCTGTGGCAGTAATGCTGTATTGGACCCATACTGGGCTAGCTTCCATATTGTATTTGGCCTATAGCCTTCATACTGGCTTTGCTTAAACATTTCATCTGTCCTAAAATGGCATTGGAAACTTGTTGGGATTTCAAATTCTTCACTTTAAGCTGTCTTTAATATTTAATATTAAGGATGAAGATAGTTTAACACTGCTTCATTTTTCCACAAATGAAAGGCAATCTATGTGAGGATGCTTCCCAGGACTTAAACCCATGACATCATGACTTCACCATAGAGCACGGTTTCCCAAACTCGGTCCTGGGGCCCCCCCTGATGCACATGTTGGTTTTTGCCTCAGCACTACACAGCTGATTCAAATAATCAAAGCTTGATGATGATGAGGAGGGGAGGGGGGGGGGCAAGTTTGGGGAACCCTGCCATTTAAAGGATGTTGATGTGCTGAACAAAGGAGCACTGCCGGCAGTGACGGATGATGCAACACAGACGCAAGCACACCGGTCTGCCTCCAAATTGTCTAGACATCCCCAGTCTCTGCCCCTCCCTGTCTTTTCCTTCTCCTCTGCCATGTGTGTAGTGGAGGGGCCGGGCAGGGCGTGGTGGTACTGTCTGTCCGTATGGAGGTGGGTATCCCCCAAGTAGTGCTGAGTGATTTAGTGCTTTTTGAGAGTTTTTGTTTTGATTATTTAAAAATAACTTTTCGGTATAATATTTTTGGGGTGGACATGAAATGCACTTTGCATTATGTGGGTTGAATGATGTAACACAGAATAAAACGAGCTGAATTGATTGTCCCCCATCTATCGTCAGAGTTCGTACTGCAAGGTGACCTAAATTGGGATATGCTTAATACCCCATCCGTCCTACAATCTAAACTAGATGCCCTCAATCTCACACAAACTATCAAAGAACCTACCAGGTACAACCCCAAATCCATAAACATGAGCACCCTCATAGATATCATCCTGACCAACTTGCCCTCTAAATACACCTCTGCTGTTTTCAAACAGGATCTCAGCGATCACTGCCTCATTGCCTGTGTCCGTTATGGGTCCGCGGTCAAACGACCACCCCTCGACTGTCAAACGCTCCCTAAAACACTTTTGCAAGCAGGCCTTTCTAATCGACCTGGCCCGGGTTTTCTGGAAGGATATTGACCTCATCCCGTCAGTAGAGAATGCCTAGTTGTTCTTTAAAAGTGCTTTCCTCACCATCTTTATAAGCATGCCCCTTTCAAAAAATGTAGAACTAAGAACAGATATAGCCCTTACTTCACTCCAGACTTGACTGCCCTTGACCAGCACAAAAACATCCTGTGGCGTACTGCACTAGCACCGCATAGTCCCCACGATATGCAACTTTTCAGATAAGTCAGGAACCGATGCACACAGTCAGTTAAGAAAGCAAAGGCTTGCTTTTTCAAACAGAAATTTGCGTCCTGCAGCACTAATTCCCAAAAGTTTTGGGACACTAAAGTCAATGGAGAATAAGAGCACCTCCTCCCAGCTGCCGACTGCACTGAGGCTAGGAAACACTGTAACCACCTATAAATCCAAGATAATTGAGAATTTCAATAAGCATTTCTCCACCCAAATCCAGACTGCTGATGTTCTGAAAGAGCTGCAAAATATGGATCCCTACAAATCAGATGGGCTAGACAATCTGATCTCTCTCTTTCTAAAATTATCCTCAGAAATTGTTGCAATCCCTATTACTAGTCTGTTAAACCTCTTTCGGATCGTCTGAGATCCTAAAGATTGGAACGCGGCCAAGGTCGTTCCCCTCTTCAAAGGGGGAGACACTCTAGACCCAAACTGTTACAGACCAATATCCATCCTACCCTGCCTTTTCTAAAGTCTTCGAAAAGCCAATTGAACAAACAGATCACCGACCATTTCGAATCCCACCGTACCTTCTCCACTATGCAATCTGGTTTCAGAGCTGGTCACGGGTACACCTCAGCCACACTCGAGGTCCTGAAATGACATCATAACCGCCATCGATAGTACTGTGCAGCCGTCTTCATTTACCTAGCCAAGAAGTTTGACTCTGTCAATCCCCGTTTTCTTATCGGCAGACTTAACAGCCTTGGTTTCTCAAATGACTGTCTCGCCTGGTTCACCAACTACTTCCTTGATAGAATTCAGTGTGTCAAATCGGAGGGCCTGTTGTCCGGACCTCTTGCAGTCTCTATGGGGGTGTCACAGGGTTCAATTCTCGGGCCGAGTCATTTCTCTGTATTTATCAACAATGTCGCTCTTGCTGCGGTTGTTTCTCTGATCCACCTCTACACAGACTACACCATTCTGTATACATTTGGCACTTCTTTGGACACTGTTAACAAAGCTCCAAACGAGCTTCAACGCCATACAACACTCCTTCCGTGGCCTCCAGCTGCTCTTAAAAACTAGTAAAATGAAATGCATGCTATTCAACCGATTGCTGCCCGACTAGCATCACTACTCTGGACGGTTCTGACTTAGAATATGTGGACAACTACAATACCTCCAGTTTCAACTGTTCTGCCTTATTATTATTCGACCATGCTGGTCATTTATGAACATTTGAACATCTTGGCCATGTTCTGTTATAATCTCCACCCGGCACAGCCAGAAGAGGACTGGCCACCCCACATATGCTCTTCTCTAATTCTCTCTTTCTTTCTCTCTCTCGGAGGACCTGAGCCCTAGGACCATGCCCCAGGACTACCTGACATGATGACAACTTGCTGTCCCCAGTCCACCTGACCGTGCTGCTGCTCCAGTTTCAACTGTTCTGCCTTATTATTATACGACCATGCTGGTCATTTATGAACATTTGAACATCTTGGCCATGTTCTGTTATAATCTCCACCCGGCACAGCCAGAAGAGGACTGGCCACCCCACATAGCCTGGTTCCTCTCTAGGTTTCTTCCTAGGTTTTGGCCTTTCTAGGGAGTTTTTCCTAGCCACCGTGCTTCTACACCTGCATTGCTTGCTGTTTGGGGTTTTAGGCTGGGTTTCTGTACAGCACTTTGAGATATCAGCTGATGTACGAAGGGCTATATAAATAAATTTGATTTGATTTAGGTGTCTGGATTAGACTGTAAACTCTCCTTCCAGACTCATATTAAACATCTCCAATCCAAAATTAATCTAGAATCAGCTTCCTATTTCTCAAAAAAAGCCTCCTTCACTCATGCTGCCAAACATACCCTTGTAAAACTGACTATCCTACCGATCCTTGACTTCGGCGACGTAATTTACAAAATAGACTGCATTCAATTTGAGTGTTATAGGCTATCACAGTGCCATCCGTTTTGTCACCAAGCCCCATATACTACCCACCACTGCGACCTGTATGCTCTCATTGGCTGGTCCTTGCTACGTATTTATCGCCAAACCCACTGGCTCTTGTTATTTATAAGTCTTTGCTAGGTAAAGCCCTGCCTTATCTCAGCTCACTGGTCACCATAGCAACACCCGCCCGTAGCACGCGCTCCTGCAGGTATATCTCACTGGTCATCCCCAAAGCCAACACCTCCTCTGGCCACTTTTCCTTCCAGTTCTCTGCTGCCAGTGACTGGAACGAATTGCAAAAATCACTGAAGTTGGAGACTTATATCTCCCTCACTAGCTTTAAGTACCAGCTGTCAGAGCAGCTTACCGATCGCTGCAGCTGTACACAGCCCATCTGTAAATAGCCCATCCAACAACCTACCTCAGCCCCATATAAAAAAAATAAAAAAGGTTTTCTGCTCTTTTGCACACCAGTATTTCTACTTGCACATCCTCATCTGGACATATCACACCAGTGTAAATTGCTAAATTGTAATTACTTCGCCACTATTGGACTATTTATTGCCTTACTTCATTTGCACACACTGTATACAGATTTTTCTTTTGTGTTATTGACTGTACGTTTGTTTATCCCATGTCTAACTCTGTTTTTGTCGCACTGCTTTGCTTCATCCTGGCCAGGTCACAGTTGTAAATGAGAGCTTGTTCTCAACCTGGTTAAATAAAGTCTAAATAAATACATGTATTTTCAGGTAGAGATTCTTCTCTCCATCTCCGTGCCCACAAAGACCGGACTAGTAGGAGTGCAATGGAGTATGGTCATTGTAGTTAATTACCACATTTTCTTCCCTAAACTACAGTACCAGTCAAAAGTTGACACGCCTACTCATTTAAAGATTTTTGATATTTTCTACATTTATAGAATAATAGTGAAGACATCAAAAGTATGAAATAACACATATGGAATCTTGTAACCAAAATGGTGTTAAACAAATCAAAATATATTTGAGAATATTCAAAGTAGCCACTCTTTGCCTTGAGGACAGCTATGCATGCCCTTGGCATTCTCTCAACCAATTTCATGACGTTGTCATGAACAGTCTTGAAGGATTTCCCACATGCTGAGCACTTGTTGGCTGCTTTTGCTTCACTCTGCTGTCCAACCAATCCCAAACCATCTCAATTAGGTTGAAGTCCTGGCCTCCACAATCACCCGAAATCTGATGCAGCACTCCATCACTCTCCTTGGTCAAATAGCCCTTATACAGCCTGGAGATGTGTGTTGGGTCATTGTCCTGTTGAAAAACAAATGATAGTCCCACTAAGCACAAACCAGATGGGATGGCGTGGCGTATGGCTGCAGAATGCTGTGGAAGCCATGCTGGTTAAGTGTGCCTTGAATTCTAAATAAATCACAGACGGTGTCACCAGCAAAGTACCATCACACCACCTCCTCCATGCTTCACGGTGGGAACCACACATGCGGAGATCATCCCTTCACCTACTCTGCGTCTCACGAAGACAAAGCAGTTGGAACAAACAATCTCAAATTTGGACTGATCAAACCAAGGGACAGATTTTCAACGGTCTAATGTCCATTACTCATGTTTCTTGGCCCAAGCAAGTCTCTTCTTATTGGTGTCCTTTTAGTAGTGGTTTCTTTGCAGAAATTAGACCATGAAGGCCTGATACACTCCGTCTCCTCTGAACAGTTCATGTTGAGATGTGACTGTTACTTGAACTCTGAAGCACTTATTTAGGCTGCAATTTCTGAGGCTGGTAACTCTATTGAACTTACCCTCTGCAGCAGAGGTAACTCTGGGTCTTCCATTCCTGTGGTGGTCCTCAGAGCCAGTATGTGTAGGTAATCCTGTCTAACGCTGCTTTAAAAAAATGTATTGTGTAAGTGTTGCTCTATGCTTTCTGGAGGACAGAGTTTTGAAATCTGTGGAATTAGAGTATGGTAACTAAGACGATGGCGAAAACACAGGTCTCTGGATTATACAGTTGAAGTCGGAAGTTTACATACACCTTAGCCAAATACATTTAAACTCTGTTTTTCACAATTCCTGACATGCAATCTTAGTTGAAATTCCCTGTCTTAGGTCAGTTAAGATCACCACTTTATTTTAAGAATGTTTAATGTCAGAATAATAGTAGTGATTTTATTTTCGCTTTTTAAAAATTTCATCACATTCCCAGTGGGTCAGAAGTTCACATACACTCAATTAGTATTTGGTAGCATTGCCTTTTTAAATTGTTTAACTTGGGTCAAACATTTTAGGTAGCCTTCCACAAGCTTCCCACAATAAGTTGGGTGAATTTTGGCCCATTCCTCCTGACAGAGCTGGTGTAACTGAGTCAGGTTTGTAGGCCTGCTTGCTCGCACACGCTTTTTCAGTTCTGCCCACAAATTTTCTATAGGCTGGAGGTCAGAGCTTTGTGATGGCCACTCCAATACATTGACTTTGTTTTCCTTAAACCATTTTGCCACAACTTTGGAAGTATGCTTGGGGTCATTGTCCATTTGGAAGACCCATTTGCGACCAAGCTTTAACTTGCTGACTGATGTCTTTAGCTGTTGCGTCAATATATCCACATAATTTCCCATCCTCATGATGCCATCTATTTTGTGAAGTGCACCAGTCCCTCCTGCAGCAAAGCACCCCCACAACATGATACTTCCACCCCTGTGCTTCACGGTCGGGATGGTGTTCTTCGGCTTGCAAGCCTCCCCCTTTTTCCTCCAAACATAACAATGGTCATTATGGCCAAACAGTTCTATTTTTGTTTCATCAGACCAGAGGACATTTCTACAAAAAGTACAATCTTTGTCCCCATGTGCAGTTGCAAACCGTAGTCTGTTTTTTTATGGTGGTTTTGGAGCAGTGGCTTCTTCCTTGCTGAGTGGCCTTTCAGGTTATGTCGATATAGGACTCGTTTTACTGTGGATATAAATTATTTTGTTCCTGTTTCCTCCAGCATCTTCACAAGGTCCTTTGCTGCTGTTCTGGGATTGATTTGAACTTTTCAAAACCAAAGTACATTCATCTCTAGGAGACGGAACGCGTCTCCTTCCTGAGCGGTATGAAGGCTGCGTGGTCTCATGGTGTTTATACTTGCGTACTATTGTTTGTACAGATGAACGTGGTACCTTCAGGCGTTTGGAAATTGCTCCCAAGGATGAACCAGACTTGTGGAGATCTACAATCTTTTTTCTGAGGTCTTGGCTGATTTTCTTTTGATTTTCCCACGATGTCAAGCAAAGAGGCACTGAGTTTGAAGGTAGTCCTTGAAATACATCCACAGGTACACCTCCAATTGACTCAAATGGTGTCTATTAGCCTATCAGAAGCTTCTGAAGCCATGACATCATTTTCTGTAATTTTCCAAGCTGTTTAAAGGCACAGTCAACTTAGTGTATGTGAACTTCTGACCCACTGGAATTGTGATACAGAGAATTATAAGTGAAATTATCTGTCTCTGTATCACACTTGTTTTTTACAAACAATTGTTGGAAAAATTACTTGTCATGCACAAAGTAGATATCCTAACTGACTTGCCAAAACTATAGTTTGTTAACAAGATATGTGTGGAGTAGTTGAATATGAGTTTTAATGACTGCAACCTAAGTGTAGGTTGGAGTCAACCTCAACTGTCTTCAAACTAAGGCAACCATGGCATCCTTGACAGGGAGAGGCGTCCATCCATGATTTTCTAGCTAGCTACATTTTCAGACATGACACTTCTGATTTTAACATTCATTCTCATTTTAAGTTAGTGTATTGTTAGCAAGCTAGCTAACGTTACAAATAAGATCATACTTGTATCTCAGAGCCATTTGCTTTGCTCGTTATAGCCTAATGTTAGCAAGCCAATTTATATTATGGTTGATTAGCTACCTGTAGGGTAGTAAAGTCATGAGTTGGGTTTATGGTTCATTGTTTAGCTAGCTAGCTACATGCCTCAACAAGACTCCACTATACAATTAACAATTTCAATAGAATGTCAACAACTGTTGATAGAACTAACGGGTAAATTCCCTCTGGCAGAGCACTCTCGTCTGTGTGCAAGAGCACAGTAAATTTCTCAATTATTCTAACGCCTAACACTTGTTTTTATTTGGCTAGTGTCAGTAAACTTGGCCAAATTTTTTTAAAATTGTTGCCAGCTGCACAGTTGCAGTCACCAATGTTCTGGATAACATAAAAACAGCCTAACTAGCTCTGTTAGGGCGAGTAAAATGGTCAGTGAACGGTTATCTCACGTTAGCCAGATAGCTTGAGTGCTTGATTGTTAGGACAGAACGCTTCGATCAACACTTGAAGAGATGAATGGGGCTAAAGCTTGAGGGTGTGAACGGTCCTGAATGGGTGTAGACAACGAGCTCTCCAGTAGGTACCAAAACATTCAAAGGCCTTTTTCTCGAAAGTGAACCTTATAATTTATCAGCTTTCAAAGCAGAATTACTTTCCCATTGTTCCTCAAATGCAGTGTATGGTGTAGTCTATTTATTTTTTACATTGGATAAAAGCAATTTCACATTTTGCACATAAGACCGAATCAAGGCGGTCATTCACATATGGACTTGATCTTTTACCAAATAGGGCTATCTTCTGTATACCACCCCTACCATGTCACAACACAACTGATTGGCTCAAATGACAAACTTTTAACAAGGCACACTTGTTTATGTAAATGCATTCCAGGTGACTACCTCCATGAAGCTTGTTGAAAGAATGCCAAGTGTGCAAAGCTGTCATCAAGGCAAAGGGTGGCTACTTTGAAGAATCTAAAATAGAAAATTATATTTTGATTTGTTTAACACTATTTTTGGTTACTACATGATTCCATATGTGTTATTTCATCGTTTTGATGTCTTCTATTCTACAGTGTAGAAAATAGTACAAATAAAGAAACTCTTGAATGAGTAGTTGTCAACTTTTGACTGGTACTGTATGTAGAATATTTCCCCCCTCACTATATTGCGCAGTTCAGGTTTGATCTGATTTATCTCTAGAGAAACTGTGCATTGAGCTCAGAATTTCTTTTAAATGGAACAAATTTTGTAATGCTGGTCCCATACGGGAGGACCTAACACACTAAAGGCTGCCTGGCCAACCCAGGAGGAGGAGTTAGAGGGAGTATCAGAGCGAAGCAGCAGTGATGATGCTTGCCTGGGGTCCATATTGGCTCCTTGTTAAACTACTACGCCCTTTGGTATTCCCAGATCCTCCCAGTCTGCTAATAGTTGTCGGTCAGATCTGTTTAACCCCAAAGTGGTATGGGCGAGGGACCAAAATGAAACCAGTATATAGAAAGTGAAAGATCCGCTTGAACATAATTTCTCCTATAACCAGATCTATATTTAGGTAACACCTATAGGTGGGGGTAGCTTTGGAAACATCTATGTGAGGTGCTCCAAGCAGCCCTGTTGCGCTCCAGTACACAGACCTGTTAATGTGCGCTATGCAGCAGGACGCTGACAGTCCTGCTCACAGTTATGGTACTAGCTGTGGGTTAACCGCTATTTATAGCCTAGCCTTCCACAGTTGGTGGAGGCACAATTGTAGGTTAGTATGCTGGGAATGGGAGTGGAGGGCCATAGGCAGTAGGCATGTCTCCGTGTGTTAACCCCATGGTGTTTGCACAGATTATATTCTAGCTCCTATTACCCTCTCGGGTACAATAATGTATGGACCAATCACAGATCGGCACTTTAATCAATGATCTAGCAAGGTCGTATAGGTATTTGGTACTAACGCTGGAAATCTTGCCTTCAATTCCATTTGAGCACACAGACCAGTGATGGACAGCTATTGAAGCCAATCCCTCTGAGATCAGCTGGTCTGGTGTTGAATGTGTCACCCACTCTGTGGCAGGGCCAAGGTCTTACCCTGTGTCACAGAGGCTGTGTCAGACTTGACAGTTCATGCAGCTTTGGTGTTCTAATCAATTCCCAATGAGTCATGCATCTACACCTACATTTGAAATATGTCTACCATATCCGGATTCCCCTTTCCTGCGCTGTATTCAAATGTCAGAATGCGTTCTATAAACGGTGGGTGAGGCAAAATATGATAAGCTAACTACTGTAGATAACTAGCCAGATAACCTCTGTAGCTAGCAAGCAACACTAAAGTGATTGCAAATGGATGAGCATAACTCTAGCCAAGCCAAAAATGTTTTTTTTTTTTTAGATCGGTGGCTAGCTTTTATGAGGAAACCTAGTCCTCACATGCTAGGAATGTATTTCCTCCACCGTTATAATGAAAAGGTGCCTCAGTCCCAAACTCAAGATTTCGGGAGTGCTGATGACGTTGCGCACTGTATGCACGTTTCGTACCCTGAATGTGTCTAGACTGAGGTGAACACAATCAGACCACAAAGCGACTTTTGTGCGTCTAGACCCGTCTTTTCAATGTGATCTTTGTGTTCTGATAGCAGAAGTCGCATGTAAGTGGAGACATGACCTGATGTACCTAGTAGTCACCATCAGGCCACAGTGTAGGGACAGACTGTGTGTGTTCCCTACACACACAGTCCGGGGAAGCTCTTTCGTCTGTTCTCCCTCCCTGCACTGGCCCTCACTCTAATGGCTGTCAGCAGACCCACACAGCCCCTGGGCTGTCCACACCACTGCCTGAACACGACTCTGCTTTGTGTGTGCATGAGGAGCGACCCGTTGAGCTACCTCATTATCATACAGGGGCGAGGCGAGACACAAAAGCCCCTTGCGAACGAGGCAGCGTTCCCGTCCCGGGCTGCTGCCCAGTCTGAGCTTCAACAGACTTTCCCTTTGGTGTCAGGTTTCTCACTTAGCACCTGGTCAGTTCTACCTGCAAAACAAGCAGGTGAAATGCACCACACTTTGGGTCTATTGAACCCAACTCCGTTTTTATGGTTGATACTCTATTAGGAATTTAGTCGCCTCTTCCGTTGATACCATTATGTGCTGAAGGAAAACAACTAGTTTTGTGTTGAGTAGTGTTTCTTCAGAGGCCGGTACTGTAGCAGCTGCACTGTGATCAATAGCAGCTGCATTATTGACTGGTCTCTACTCTCACAGCCAGCTCAGCTTTGGCTGGCTTCTCCACTGGCTCAAAGTGGCTCGCTCAACTCCTTCAGTCTCTTGCTGACTCTGTCACGTGTTTCTCTATATCTGATCAGAGAATGCACTGACATCTACGTACTTTACCATGGAGTAAACTACAACCTCTTCCCCCATCTCTTTTCACCTCTGTCTGTTCTTTCTGTTCCACCCCAATCCTCAGTGTGTTCTGGTGGTTGTAGGAAGTCGGGTCAGTTGGCTGGTATGTGTAGTAGATACAGTACAGACAGGGTATGTTAGTGAGGTTGGGTCAGTTGGCTGGTATGTGTAGTAGGTACAGTACAGACAGCGTCTGTTAGTAAGGTAGGGTCAGCAGTGGGTCAGTTGGCTGGTATGTGTAGCAGATACAGCATAGTACAGACTCTGGGCCATCTTGTGCTGCTGCTCACTAGACCATCTCTCTTTCACCACTGCTCTTCTGGTTTGTGTTGAGAAGAGGGGCATCAATATTCGTTCCTGATCTGTGTGTTTATGCTTTCTCTTTTGTGTGTGTGTGTGTTTGTGAGAGAGACACAGAGACACATTGCCTGCCTAGCCTATACATTGCCTGCCCTAAGGTGGATTAGCTCGTCACCCAACGCCTATACCCCCCCCCCCCCTCTACCCACCCCCTCTCCCTGCTCAAATGTCATCTTCATCTGACCCCTCCCCCCCGGGGCGATCAGCCCCCCATTACCAGACAGCTCACCCCCCTTTACACCGCCTTTGATGTGCTGGGCCAACCTTTATTTTAGGTAGGCTATATGCTTTAGCAGTGTGCAGCATAATTACATGGATGGACGGCAGTAACAACATGGATGGATGACCATCCGTCAGCTCAGAACAAGCCAGTTTGTTGTATCTTATTACCATGTATGATGATGTAATGTGATTTCACCATTCTGTCATTCATCTGGGCAGCTCCACCTCTTGTGGGCGTTATGTTGCCAGGGAATCGTTGAGAAGGATGACTGGGGAAAGAGTGCGATTTGCTTCTGGTTTTACTGGATGAATGTTGAAGAACAGAGGAGGGGGTTTCAGTGATGTTTAGAGAGACTGTGTTGAATGGCCTACTAGCTATTAGTGTGATCTGTCTTCCTCTGGTTGTAGTCTGGAGTGGGGAGGTTGTCTGTGCGCCTACTGCACTCTAGTCTGAGAGTTGGAGAGAGGCCAGCACATCTGGCTGTGGTTAGGGGCTTTATGGAGTGTCTGGAGCTGCCTGTTCTGTGATAACCCCTTGTTTCAGGTAACCTCTCCAGGGCCACAGTATCAGACCAGGGGCTTCGGGGCCCCTCAGTCAGTTAGCTCCTGCCCTGGCTGCTGTTTCCGGACAGGGCCCATGTAGCTCAGCTCCAGCAGGTTGGGATTGGAGGATGGGGCTTGAGGTGAGGTGATTGTTTGTTGTGTGATAGTGGAGAGGGGTTTTGGACTGATATGGGAGAGGGGACTGGCTAGAGCAATGGGGGGTGCCCTCCTAAAGCCTTGTCTCACACCGATTGGTTGAGAGATCATCCTCCACTTCCTGTCTTTAGCCTATATTCTTTCCTGCTTTATTTTGTAGTCCACCCCTCCCCATGACCTGAATCTGAGACATGAGAAATCAGTGGTCACAAAAATACATTCACGCCACGAGTAGTGAATTGGCCTACTTATCCAACAATGTTACGGTGATTCCTCTTCATTTACTGGATGAAACCGTCATTTCTTCCAAAGATTGTCACCCAAGCATCATGCTTAAGGACTGCGTTCTCTGGGCTCACAGAGGAGTGGAGGGCCGCAGGGGGTGAAAACTGAACCTCTCCAATGCACCTGTGACCTTTCACCTCGACCAAAGGCTTGTGTGTCTCGACGGGGACTCGAGTTATAAGTAATGTCACTGATGTTTTTATGGACAGTGGCCCCGGGATCAAAGTTGAGAGGATTATAAGTCTAGAGATTAACGACATGAAGGCTTTTGTCTCATCCATAGCTGGAGAGAATAAGCTGCTTGGCTTTTGTCATTAACCCTGCATATTTTCAATTGATTGTGGAATGTTCATTCAAAATAGTCTAGATGGAGATGGTCCAGAGATGTGTGTGTGTGTGTGTGTGTGTGCATTTGTACGCGTCTTGTTCAGATACTCAGCTGCTTCTATCATCAAAAACAATACTGCTTTAACCGTTATCATACGCACTGCAGCCCCACAGCAGTGGAAATCCCCATTTTGGTTTCTATCCAGATAATTATTAGCAGCTTTTATCTGTTTTGAGGGGTTTGAGATTGAGGGAGGGTAAGAGACTATTTCTGTCTCTGTTTATGTAAGTAGTGACTGGTGCTGAGAGAGAACTGTGGGAATGTTTGTTCAGCACAGAGATCGTAGCCCCAGTCCATGTCTGTCTGTTTGGATGCTAGTGATTGTTCTGTATCTATGCTAGGCTTAACCAGCCACATGACGGTACACAGTGGACTGAATCGAAGTGATGATGGTTGTCTATGGAAAGAACTCTGAAGGTCACCTGTAGATTATAGGCCACTATGTACATGGCTAAGATGGTGTTTACTGTAAGAAGGCATGTTTTGCAAGTTCAGGTGGCGCGTGCACACACACACACACACTTATTAACCCTAACCCAGTTGATCAGTGTATTACTGTTACCCTCGGTTGACCTCGTGATGACTGACCTGCTATCTTCTCCTTTTCTCTTTGTCTCTACAGGGGAGACATGTCAAAACTGGACAGCTGGCAGCCATCAAGGTCATGGATGTCACAGAGGTAAAGAAGTTCAAACTGACTGGAACACCCCGTGTGTGTATTGGTCAAGGAGGATGTTACATGGCCAGGTCTATTGGTGAAACGATGTAGTCTGAAGCTGAGCTGCGATGACCTTTCACATTTCAAACTGCCCACCATGCCTGTTTATTTGTCAACCAGGTCTTTCAGATCATCTGACCATTGTCTTATTTGGGCCTCAGATTAAAGGATAAATGGCCTAATGTCAGGTGGCTTTGCAGGGTTATTACAGTGAGATTGACGCAAAGGGCCTTACCCATGGTTGTTGAAAGTGTTTTAGCCTAATCAACAATAGAATTAATATACATATTTATTTCTGTGGTTAAAAAATACCTTTAATTGGGAGAAGTACAAGCTCTTGATGCATTTTAGCCTTCGATACACACTATATATACACTATGTATACAAAAGTATGTGGACACAGTGGATTCGGCTATTAGTGTATAAAATCGAGCACGCAGCCATGCAATCTCCATAGACAAAAATTGGCAGTAGATTGGCTATACTGAAGACCTCTGACTTTCAACGTGGCACCAACAAGTCAGTTTGTCAACTTTCTGCCCTGCTAGAGCTGCCCCGGTCAACTGTAAGTGCTGTTATTGTGAAGTGGAAGCGTCTAGGAGCAACAACGGCTCAGCCGCGAAGCAGTAGAGCACACAAGCTCACAGAACGGGAGTGCTGAAGCTCATAAAAATCATCTGTCCTTGGTTGCAACACTCACTACTGAGTTCCAAACTGCCTCTGGAAGCAACGTCAGCACAAGAACTGTTTGTCGGGAGCTTTGTGAAATGTGTTTCCATGGCCGAGCAGCCGCACACAAGCCTAAGATCACCATGCGCAATGCCAATCGTCGGCTGGAGGGGTGTAAAGCTCTCCGCCATTGGACACCGGAGCAGTGGAAACGCATTCTCTGGAGTGATGAATCACGCTTCACCGTCTTGCATTCCAACGGACGAATCCGCCAAACCCAGATGCAAGGAGAATGCTACCTGCCCCAATGCATAGTGCTAACTGTAATGTTTGGTGGAGGAGGAATAATGGTCTGGGCCTGCTTTTCATGGTTTGGTTAGGTCCTTTAGTTCCCGTGAAGGGAAACCTTCACAGCATACAATGACATTCCTGACGATTCTGTGCTTCCAACTTTGTGGCACCAGTTTGGGGGAGGCACTTTCCTGTTTCAGCATGACAATGCCACCGTGCACAAAGCGAGGTCCATACAGAAATGGTTTGTCGATCGGTGTGGAAGAACTTGACTGGCCTGCACAGAGCCTTGACCTCAACCCCATCGAACACCTTTGGGAGGAATTGGAACGCCGACTGCGAGCCAGGCCTAATCGTCCAACATCAGTGGCCCACCTTACTAATGCTCTTGTGGCTGAATGGAAGCAAGTCCCCGCAGTAATGTTCCAACATCTAGTGGAGGCAGAAAAGAGGGGACCAACTTCATATTAACACCCTGATTCCATGATTTTGGAATGAGGCGTTCGCCAAGCATGTAGTGTAGTGGTCTTGTAGTGTAGTTAGCCAACTCCTCATTTAGAATATACTAGTCTACATGGAAATTCTTTGAGGTCCTGTCTACATTTCAGGAAGAACTTTGACTTCTCCGTAATCAGCCGCTCGTAAATCTCAGTATAATAAGCAGAGCTCATTACAGCTAAAGCCAGCGGGATGTTTTATGGCTAAATTACGTCATTTTGAGGCAGGCAGGCAGGAGGGCAGCCCTTTGCTCTCTCTGTGGCATTCTGCTTTTATCTACTGAAATTGGACCTCCAAGTGAATATGGAACTAGCTGGACCACCCACACACACACCCTAAGGGACTTGTGGTTAGTTTTATGATATAGCCGTTGCAGTATAGACCTACCATGTGGTCCATGTCGTTTAACATAACATTTACTCTTAAACATTGCCTAAGTCAAATTCTCAATTCCGTTTCATACCAATGTGGTCATTCTGGTTCTAGACCAGTTTCTCTGTTCTTATGTCCTGACTTGCCCCCTGCCTGCCACTCCCTGCTGACTGTCATGAGTAAGGCTCTGATGTGTTGCCTAACCGTTTCCTGCCATGGGTGTCATAGGGCATGTCTCACCTGGTTTCCACTAGTTACCCCAGCCACAAAACCAAAAGGCCTATCTTTAAAATTCATGAAAACAAAAATGAATTTTGGTCTTAATTTAAGGTTAGGCATAAGGTTAGCTTTGTGGTTAAGGTTATACTTAAAAATTAAGAAGAGAAATTGTAGAAATAGGTGGTTTATTACTTTGTCTGTGGTAACTCGTGACGACACACTCCACCCCCCGGTTACGTGGTCACACACCTGGGCTGATATAGCCTCTCGTCTATGATATGAGGGATAGATGTAGAGATTTCACCACTATAGGCTATGAATGACTCTGTTGCTTCACCCTGCCAGGTAGAAGAGCACCTGTTATCTCAACAGCAGCTCTCTGTTGTCCTGACAAACTGTTACTGTTGCTGAGAGAGGTAGAGGTGGGCATGGCAGTCCTGGGCTGTACTATTAGCCTGCTCTGCTCTCCCACTAGGCTACCTGCTGGGGAGGCAGGTAGCCTAGTGGTTAGAGCGTTGGACTAGTAACCGAAAGGTTGCAAAATTGAATCCCAGAGCTGACAAGGTAATCTGTCCTTTTGCCCCCCTTTACCCACTGTTCCCAGGCCGTCATTGAAGATAAGAATTTGTTCTTAACAGACTTGCCTAGTTAAATAAAGGTGAAATAAATATGCCTGGCCATGCTGTGTATTGTTTTACCCATTGTACTACATGGTGCTGCGTTAACCGCTTGAATGATAATTTCTGTCTAAATAGAAAATGACATAACCAAAAGTGAATCCCACCTCGTTTTTGTCCCAGTGATTGTCAGGAATGCTCAGCCAGCCGCCTGTTCACAAACAGCTGCAGGAAACATGGGAAAGAGGGAGGGCTAGAAGAAGAGCAAATGGGAGCGAGTGCCTCTCCCTGCTGGCACTGGAAGGGTCTGGTGGAAGAAAACTGTGCGTGTACCTACGTGCATCTTTAAACGCACCACCGCTGTCACAGTAACTGCATCGCTCTTCACTAATGTCCCCATTGTTCAGACTCCTCCTTTCCACCAGGGCTTTCTGTAAGACGAGGGGTTTAACACTCGCTGTGTGTCAGTTACTGTCGCTGTTAATCATTGTCAAGTTGTTGCAACGGAAGAGATTAAGCTAATGGTGGGGTGACCTTTTTGTTGTCTTCCTCACGGTTTTCATGTGAGCTGGGGGAGGGAGGATGTTTTTGTGTGGGTGTATGTGTAAAACCCCAGTGATTTGAGGGGGTGTGTGGGGATATGGGTATCACATTGAAGCCTGATTTTAAAATGCATATCTCTCCTGTAATTGGAAATAAATGTGGGCTCTAACGGAATTCCAGTTGTTTAGCTGAGGGGATTTGATGTATACATGGACAGTTGTATAAGGGATGTGACAAATGTTGAAATAAAATCTGTTTTCTGTAAAAACAATATGAAAATTAATAAAATTCCAAGTCAATTAACAATGCTGCCCTGCTACTGCCAGCAATGGTTTGGGTCTCCCTTTCCAGATGGTTAAGCATTGCACCTGTACTTCAATTCCACCTTGCAAAGTTTGCGTTTCCTTCTCATTTAACTTCTCAAAGTATTGCCATACAGGGCTTAGCTGCTGTTGCTTGCCTTTCTCTGCCATTTTCCCAACCGTTAACGGCGATGACGTAATGCTGGATAATCGACTCCAAAAGAATTGATTCCTTGACACCTTGCACGTCGACTCCCATGTCAAGATTGACTCCAAAGATTCAGTATTTTTTAGAATTGAGACTGAATAGTTGCCGTAATTCTGAGAAGACGAACACTCGCATCTTTCATAGCGAGGGATGGAGAGAGAGGAGTGGGGCACATTATAGGTAGGTCGGACACCAGGCAGACAGTCAGAACCGTGCACGAGGCCTATCTATCGGCAATCAAAAGCAGTGTCTCACAATGGAATGCTGTACACACTCGCATCATTAGCGAAGAGAAAGAGCAGGCGAGCCAGGGAGAGGGCGGAGGGGGCAGGCAGAACCGTGCTCATATGTTTTGGTCATCTGTCTCTCACAATGTCTCGTCTTCCCTGATTCGCAAATTCACCAAAGTAGGCTAAAGTTCGCCTCTTCCTCTCTGGTTTTAATTAAATTACAACTTTCCCCAGGCCTTTATAGCCTATCGTCTAGTTATGCTATAACATGGAAAATAATGTATAACTGCACTGTGATTTTTACATTTTGTGGAAGGCAAATGTTTCTGTTTGGGATTTTTCTTAATGTTAAGGATCTCAATTTAGTTTAAACATTTTAATGTTTAAATGTTCACACCCCTAATACAGATAGAATCCATTATACTGTCTTCCATGGACCCCCCCACACACACACACAATGAGATACACACATCATTAATACCCAAACAAAGAAGTCGTTAGAGGAGTGTGTGTACTGCGTAGCCGAGATGTCACATTGTTTAGGGGCCGTGGATGAATGAGGGTTTAATTTCCCCCCTACAAAGGCACTTATCAACCCCCGCCAGACTTGACCTTTGTGGAATGTGGGAAATGATTGACTATTATCCATCTGTAACCATCCACACACGATAGTGATTTTCCTAAGATGTCGTCCTCCCCCGGCCTTCTCTCTTTATCTAATGACTAATGGTGTCTGTGTGTCTGTAGGACGAGGAGGAGGAAATCAAACTGGAGATCAATATGCTCAAGAAGTACTCCCATCACAGGAACATTGCCACTTACTACGGTGCTTTTATCAAGAAGAGCCCCCCGGGGCATGATGACCAACTGTGGGTGAGTATCTAGCCTGCGTGTTTCCCAATGGCTGAATAATCAGAACTGGTATATCTGCAGCAGCATGAATCAGACCATAAGTCTTCTACTGTTTTGACTCTCATATAGCCTTAGAAGTGCTTATGTAGGCGTCTGACTGAGAATTGTGTGTGTGTCCTGTAGCTGGTGATGGAGTTCTGTGGGGCAGGCTCCATCACAGACCTGGTGAAGAACACTAAAGGAAACCAGCTCAAGGAGGACTGGATCGCCTACATCTCCAGAGAAATCCTCCGGGTGAGCCTGTCCTCCGGCCCCCTCCATCCCCTCTTTCCTTCTATCTTTAGTCTCCTTGTACATTGTGTAATAATATGTAAATATAAAGGTGACAAGTTTTTACCCTCTGCTACTTCAAAGCTCTGGTCTTAGACATGTGGTCTCATCTCTACACACCTCCCTCTCCTCCTCCTCTTCAGGGACTGGCCCACCTGCATGCCCACCATGTCATCCACCGTGACATCAAGGGACAGAACGTCCTGCTCACAGAGAACGCAGAGGTCAAGCTTGGTGAGTGACAATATGTTGTGTACGTTACGGACAACAACCCTGATTTAATCTGAACCCTATAGCTCCAAAATCACAGCCATTTTAGCCAGTCACCTAGTCTAGATGTTTACTGCAATGCAGTTGTATATAACTAGTTTTAACTTCTGATTGGTTGTCTTGCAGTGGACTTTGGCGTGAGCGCCCAGTTGGACCGGACGGTGGGGAGGAGGAATACATTCATCGGGACTCCCTATTGGATGGCGCCCGAGGTCATCGCCTGTGACGAGAACCCTGAGGCCACCTACGACTACAGAGTAAGACCCTCGCCCTCTTCCACACAGTACTCTGACGTTTTAGCCTGGATTTGAACCTGCCACTTATGTCCTCCTTGACATCTGTAGCTACTGGTAACTTTAGCTACGGCTACATTGTGGGGTAGAATGCACGAGTCTGCTTGGTAGAGTATGTTGCTCTTCAGTGTCTGATGTAGTGAGTGTGTGTTGCTATGTCTGATGCCTCTCTCGCTGTGTCTCTCCTCTTCCAGAGTGACTTGTGGTCCACTGGAATCACTGCCATCGAAATGGCCGAAGGAGCTCCTCGTAAGTACCTGCCTATCCCCAGGTCACACCTCTATCGTTTCTTGTAGATGGCAGCTCTATTGGTTCCTTCTGCCCTTGTCTTTGCTTTTCTCCCTGTCAATGTTTTTACTGATTCCCTCTGGTGTGTGTGTTCACTTTTAGCGCTGTGCGATATGCATCCGATGCGAGCACTCTTCCTCATCCCAAGGAACCCTCCCCCGCGACTCAAGTCCAAGAAGTGGTAAGTTACCAAGATTCTGTCAGCTGGGTTTAGAGGTCTCCTCTCTCGCTCTCCTCCCTCCTCCTCCTCTCTGAACAGCTGTGGCACATGGGAGGAAGGCCTGTTGGCTCACGGCGAGGCTCCTCAGCCCTCGTTCCGGGGGGAAACTCAACCCTCAGCCTTTCCTCTGGCACCGGTGCATTTACGATTATGACCGCTTTTCTTCTGAGACGGGTTTTTCCCAGAATATTCATTGTATTTAAGTTATGAAAGGCTCACTGGATTTCTGTCTAAATGGATAAAACAGGATCTTCCTATTTCAGACTTGTAGCTTCTCAGGCTCTTTTGACGGTTAGTTTAGTTTGTCATTTGTTGTCTTGTCAGTGGGTTGTAGAAGATGGATTTATTTTATGTCAGACAACAAGCCCCCCAGGCTACATGATTACTGGTGGTAATGTGACTGTCTCATTAGCGGCCTCATCTGTCTTGACCCTTCCTCTTTCAGGTCTAAGAAGTTTTGCAGCTTCATCGAGGGCTCCCTGGTGAAGAACTACAACCAGCGCCCCCCCACCGAGCAGCTGCTCAAGCACCCCTTCATCAGGGACCAGCCCAACGAGAGGCAGGTCCGCATCCAGCTCAAAGACCACATCGACCGCACCAAGAAGAAGAGGGGGGAGAAAGGTGAGTCTGCTTCTCTACCTGTTTAATCACAGAGTCTTAAAGTAGCACTGTGAACATGATGACGGTGCCCTATTAGTGTAAGAGCTGTTTGAAAAGACCGCCAGAAATTTGTGCCTGTTTTGGTGGGATGGAGCTTTTGCCTACCTGGTGAAATCACCAGGTGGTGAATTAGTTAATAGGCCACTGAGAGAGTTCTAAACCTCTCTGCCAAGAACAGCACATTTTCCCCACTCAGACCACTCCCAGATACTTCTAGCAAATTTATTGCTTGAGAAATTTGTCTTTGATAAGAAGCTATTTTTGTGTCTTTTTGACCATTTTAATTGAAAACAATCACAGTAAGATACTTCATTGTTACCCATAAATTATTTGATATTGAGATAAAAACCTCTGCATTGGACCTTTTGTGTGTGTTACATTTACACTGAATAGCCCATGTTTCTACATCTTGTCACACTATCCACGTATTGTTTTTCAGATGAGACTGAATATGAGTACAGCGGGAGTGAGGAGGAAGAGGAGGATGCTGGAGAGCAGGAGGGAGAGCCTAGGTAATGTCTTAGTGTTACACATTGATGTACACAGTTAATTTTGCAATTCACAATATAGCGGGATATCTCTGCTCACCTGTCACCAGTGTAGCAAACACCTACCTGGAAACGCTAAACAACTCCACCCACCTGACACAGAAACTAACGATTCCCTTGAACTAACTCACTGTTCCCTTGAACTAACTCATGAACTAACTCACTGTTCCCTTGAACTAACTCACTGTTCCCTTGAACTAACTCACTGTTCCCTCGTTTCCGCTCGTCCTCCCTGCAGCTCCATAGTGAACATGCCGGGTGAGTCGACGCTGCGTAAGGACTTCATCCGGCTGCAGCAGGAGAACAAGGAGCGCTCGGAGGCGCTGCGCCGACAGCAGCTCCTGCAGGAGCAGCAGCTCCGTGAGCAGGAGGAGTACAAGCGCCAACTATTGGCCGAGAGGCAGAAACGCATTGAGCAACAGAAGGAGCAGAGGAGGCGGCTGGAGGAGGTAGAGTTAATAAACATTGATTCATGGATTTTAAAGTAAAACTTGTATGTAGAATTTAGGGTGCGAGTACAGTACGAAGTGCTGCATGCTCTGAATAACTCGATTGGTTAGTTCTGCTGTCTGTGAAGAAATGGGCGGGGTGTAGGTTGATCCTGCAGCCACGATTGGACAGAGCGAAACTGTGATCACCCCATAGAGGGTCGAACTTGGATAGCCCACAATGACGCAGCCCATGCTATCACTGAAGACTGCCATTACAAGGATAAAAGGTGTCCTATATTTTTAGATCAATAGACAGCTGCTCCTCGCTTGATCAATTCACCAAAGCCTGTATTTGACTTCCCATCCTCTCTTGTTTTCCTCAAATCATTCAGATCACTGCTACTATGGACAATCATTGCCATAGTAGCAGTGACATCTCATAATATCTTTGAACAGGGAATCCCAACTAGAATTTCAGCTCTCCCTGTGTGTCGTATCCCTGAGGTTCTCTCTCTGTTGCCCCCTCCTGGTGCCTCACAGCAACAGCGACGCGAGCGCGAGATGAGGAGGCAGCAGGAGCGTGAGCAGCGCCGCCGTGAGCAGGAGGAGAAGAGGCGCATGGAGGAGATGGAACGACGGCGGAAAGAGGACGATGAGCGCCGGAGGGCGGAGGAGGAGAAGAGGAGGAGCGACCGTGAGCAGGTAGGTCTTTAAATGACAAGAAGCACTCTAATTGGCCTACATGCTGGGCAGTTTTGTCACTTCCTGTATTTCATCCAATCATGGCGGCTGTTGTGTTTGATTGACAGGAGTACATTCGTCGGCAGCTGGAGGAGGAGCAGAGGCACCTGGAGATCCTGCAGCAGCAGCTGCTCCATGAACAGGCCATGCTCCTGGTAAGAAACCTGCATCCTACCACTCTTACTCTCCAGGGGGCGCGTTCAGGAGGGCGCAATGTTACAGAACGTTGAGAAATTGGTGACGTAGGACACCCATGAGTCTTTGTCAAGTAGAACAGGGAATGGTGTCTGGAGCTGTATTCTATTACATTTGTATTGACAATGTTGTAAATGTTGCACCCCACTGAGAAAGCCCCTGTTTTCAGGACTGGATCGCACATTTAGGAGCAAGCTCTTTTCTAGAACATAGATAGTAATCAAGGCAAGGTGTTATGGCTATATTGTATGAATTATGGTTGACGTTAGCTGTTGTCTAGATTAGTCATTCGGAAATACCCTACAGGAAGATGGAGTTCCTATATTTCTCTGCCGGTGTCTCTGGTTACATTTACATCCTGAGGAAATGAGTTGAGATGTATTTATTTATGTGTGTGTATATAAAGTCACCTTTTATGTTTCTTTATTGCTCAGCATTCACCATTCTGTCTTGCTTCCCATAAATTGAACCATTCCACACTATTCACCCAATCCTCAACTTTGGTTCTATTACTCGCTAAAGAAGGTTGTAACATTTATTTGTGAGTAATGAAATGGAACAATCTGCATTTGAAGGAAGACTTTATTTAACATGTTTGTAGGCTTGAATTTATCAAGCTTCATCTTTATAGAACTAAGCTGAATCGGTCTTCAAGTGCTTAATTTAATACAATTCACCCCCCGAGGTAGCATTAGCTTATACATGCCATTAGCCACTTTCCCCCATGTCTAATGTGCCTCAACTCAGCCGCGCACTCTGCATCAGGAGTTCAAATGGAGGGAGCTGGAGGAGCAGCGGAAGGCAGAGCGTCTCCACAAGCGTCTGCAGCAGGAGCAGGCCTATCTGCTGTCCCTCCAGCACGACAATAAACCACCGCAGCCCTGCGAAAAGACTGAAGACCCCAAGAGAATGTCCCCCGACAGTACTAACAAAGCCCCTCCGTCAATGTCCCCAGGCCCCGTGGGCGATAGAGCCCCAGCTCCACAACCCCACGTCCTCAATAATTCTAATACTATTGCTTCACGGAGAACGTCCTGCGATAACACTAGCTCCCCACATGCCCATTTCCTGGACAATGTTACTGTTAACGCCCCACGGAGAATGTCCTCGGATACCACAAAGTCCCCACAAACCATGTCCTGCGATAACACTACCAAGGCCCCTCAGAAACAGTCCCCAAACAGTGTTGATAAAGACTCCGAAAATACCCCCTCTGACAATAGCGATGCCCTAGCCACCCAGTCCACAGACGTTACTAAACCCTCACAGACCGGGGGCCTAGACGGCCCCAAGTCCCCACAGACAGACCGCTCGGAGGCTAGCGACGTTCTCGGTGATCCTCAGCCAATCAGAGAGGTGAACCCCAACACGACATCACTTCCTCCTGCTGCCTGCTGCTACTTCTATTCTAGCTGCCTGCCCCCCTCTCCACACAGCGTGTTATGTTAGCCCTGGTGGTGTGAGCTGGCGCTATGGTTGTCTTTTTTCTTTCAGTTGTCGTCTTAAAATAGTGTTTAATACCTCACACAGTCCAATGTAGCACTGCGTTTAATGTATGCGACACAAAATAGCCTATAACGTTACCGTACTAGGATAACTTTGTTGTCTGTTTTTAAATGATTAGTGAATAAACTTCTCAGCCAACCATTTTGTTTGAGGAGCGAGGACAGTCAGAGAAAAGAAAGCCAGTCGCTCACAACCACCGCCTCTCTAAAACTGTACTGCTTTACTTCTGGCTCTAGTCTTTGCTTGACTATCTGATGCTTCTCTACTAAAACGTCTTGAGGATGACGTGTCTGAATCTTGAGAGGACTGAGCAAGAAAAAGACTAAGTATAGACTGAAGCGCTGCAAGCTGGATCTCTGTCAACATCATTTTGCATTCAGGACCAAATGGTTTGCTTACGCAGAACACGGTACATTTTCTCTTGCCATTAGTCAGCTACAATTCATTTCATGAAAATGCATCTATTTTTCCTTCATATGCATTCACAGTTGAGTTGCCATACCTGAATGTAACACATATTTAAATCAATGGGCTTGAATTGATAAAGGGACCCAGCAGAGGCGGTGATGAGTTGAAGCCGTCAGTACTTCACATATTCTTGTGAATTACCAGTTGTATTGCTGTCTACTGCAGTGGTGAAAACAAAGTAGTCAGGTGTTCCTGCTCTTGTCGTCCTCTCACATACCTACTAAGTAAGCGTGAACAGTGCCTTGTACTGTTCAGGTAAGTGACTGGAGAGGATGTCATGCATGTGGTCAGCTCAGGCCCACACTAACATATGTGTGCTGCTGGGTCCCAGAGAGAGACTGTTCTCTGGGGTGAGTCCCCTGGAGGTGTAAGATATCATTAACAAGACTGTCTGAGGTGGGCTCATGTGCATGTCAGCGGACTTTCCCTCCCTGTCGATAACAAGGCGTCGGCTTCAGTGTTGACTCTTCCTCGTTCTCCTAGTCTTTCTCCTTGTGTGTTTTGTCATTGAGTTAATGCCTCAACCTCGACCCCACTGATCCTCACTGACCCTGTCTGTCTGTCCTGCACTCCCAGGCCGACGAGCGCTTCCGAAAGAACATTCAGGGCTCCCCCCAGACCGCCCCACCCACCAAGCAGCCCCCCGTGCCCCCCCGCTCTGAACCCTTCTCCAACGGCAGCTCCTCCTCCGAGTCTGTCCCGCCTGCCATGCACCGGCCCATGGAACCACAGGTAAACCCCTCATCCTTCCCTCCCTTCTCTCGATCTACCGCTCTCCATACAGTAGGTTATCTGACAGCAAGGCATTGGTGCCACGAGTTGTCCATTCTAGCACCCACACATATAATTCAATGTCTATTTCTGTGGATGAGCTACTAGAGGTCCCAATTAGAGGTCGACCGATTAATCTGAATTTTTAGTTAGGGCTGATTTCAAGTTTTCATAACAATCGGAAATCAGTATTTTTGGCAACCGAGTTGGCCGATTAAAAAAAAAAAAAAAAGTGTTTTATTTTTTTACACCTTTATTTAACTAAGCAAGTCAGTTAAGAACACATTCTTAATTTCAATGACGGCCTAGGAACGGTGGGTTAACTGCCTCGTTCAGTGGCAGAACGACAGATTTGTACCTTGTCAGCTCAGGGGATTCAATCTTGCAACCTTAGTTAACTAGTCCAACGCTCTAACCACCTGATTACATTGCACTCCATGAGGAGACTGCCTGGTTGTGCGAATGAGGTAAGCCAAGGTAAGTTGCTAGCTAGCATTAAACTTATCTTATAAAAAACAATCAATCATAATCACTAGTTAACTACACATGGTTGATATTACTAGTTTATCTAGGGTGTCCTGCGTTGCATATAATTGATGCGGTGCTGTCGTTGCTCCAATGTGTACCTAACCATAAACATCAGTGCCTTTCTTAAAATCAATACATAGAGGTATATATTTTTAAACCTGCATATTTCGCTAAAAGAAATCCAGGTTAGCAGGCAATATTAACCAGGTGAAATTGTGTCACTTCTTCTCTTGCGTTCATTGCACGCAGTGTCAGTGTATATGCAACAGTTTGGGCTGCCTAATTTGCCAGAACTTTACCTAATTTTGACATAACAGTGAAGGTTGTGCAATGTAACCGGAATATTTAGGCTTATGGATGCCACCCGTTAGATAAAATACGGAACGGTTCCGTATTTCACTGAAAGAATAAACGTCTCGTTTCCGGATTTGACCATATTAATGACCAAAGGCTCGTATTTCTCTGTGTTATAATTAAGTCTATGATTTGATGGAGCAGTCTGACTGAGCGACGTTAGGCAGCAGCAGGCTGGTAAGCATTCATTCAAGTAGAACTTTTGTGCGTTTTCCAGCAGCTGTTTATGACTTCAAGCATATCAACTCCCGAGATTAGACTGGTGTAACCGATGTGAAATGGCTAGCTAGTTAGCAGGGTGCGCGCTAAAAGCGTTTGAAATGTCACTCGCTCTGAGACTTGGAGTAGTTGTTCTGCATGGGTAACGCTGCTTCGAGGGTGGCTGTTGTCGATGTGTTCCTGGTTCGAGCCCAGGTAGGAGCGAGGCGAGGGACTGAAGCTATACTGTTACACTGGCAATACTAAAGTGCCTATAAGAACATCCAATAGTCAAAGGTATATGGAATACAAATGGTATATAGAGAAATATTCCTATAATAACTACAACCTAAAACTTCTTACCTGGGAATATTGAAGACTCATGTTAAAAGGAACCACCAGCTTTCATATGTTCTGAGCAAGGAACTTAAACGTTATCTTTCTTACATGGCACATATTGCTCTTTTACTTTCTTCTCCAACACTTTGTTTTTGCAAACCAAATTGAACATGTTTCATTATTTATTTGAGGCTAAATTGATTTTATTGATGTATTATATTAAGTTAAAATAAGTGTTCATTCAGTATTGTTGTAATTGTCATTATTACAAATAAACTACATTTTAAAAAATGGCCGATTTAATCGTTGTCGGCTTTTTTTGGTCCCCCAATAATCGGTATCGGAGTTGAAAAATCATAATCGGTCGACCTCTAGTCCCAATAGAATGACATGCTCCATCATGTCAGTAGATCTACTCATATCTGTAATGATGTTATAGTGGGATTTCTGGGACCTTCCACTAATTGACCTGAGCAAAAGCTTGTCCCTTCAGTGGTGTGATAAACCTTACCCAGGATGCCAGAGGAGGCTGCATGTGATTGGCTGCTTGGTTCCCCTTCACTCATCTCCTTGCCCCTCTCACTGTGCCATTCAACTATCTGTTGTCCTGTTATTTGTCTTCACTGTAAATGTTTTTGTGTGTGAACCTGTTTGACTGTTTCTGTTGTCGCTTCTGTTGTCTCGGACTGCATGACGTATGTGCAATGCATGTCTGTTATATGCATATGTTACATGTATATGCATATGTTTTCAGCTATGTCCTTCATCTCTGTGCCTTCACTCTGTGGTTTGACCTTCTCCCCCTCCCACCTACCTCCCCCCCTGTTCTCTCCCCTCTGTGTGTCTGTCTGTCTGGAAGGTCCAGTGGTCCCACCTGGCCGCTCTTAAGAGCAGCAGCGCCGCCCCGCCCCCCGTCGTGTCTCGCTCCCATTCCTTCAGTGAACCCGCGGTTCCTAGTTTTGCACATCTCCATCTGCGCTCCCAGGAGCCCCACAACCACCACCATCACCCCTCTGCTGCTGCACGCACTGACCCTCAGCCCCCCGCCTCGGGCCCCAGCGACGAGGTGCCCCCCAGGGTAAGAAAGGACAGCCCAAGGGACCCCCTTTTCCAGCCCCCATCCGTGGTCCCCTCAGAGGGGCAAGATAGCAATGTCTACAGCCTCTCTGGGTGTCCCATCCGACAGCAGTGGGATTACACTATGGGCTTTTGCCCATGTTCCACAGCATAGTGTAGAGCTACAATAAGGTAGATTAGACTAGTAGTCTGGTTCACTAGTATAATCAGTGACTGAAGCTTGACAAATATATCTCCTGGTTGTAGCTGCAATTGTCCCAGTGTACAGTACTGGAGTTCCTATAGTAACTAGCTTTACTCAGTGCTGTGCTTCCACTGGCTAACTACACACCACATGGTCCTGCATGGCTTCATGAGTTGTTCCTCTTCTAGTACTTCACCGTGTACATCCTGCATGCCCATCATATTCACTAATGTAATGGAGGGCCGACACAAAACCATTACCTAGACCAGTGTTTCCCAAAACTCGGTCCTGCCCACACCCAAACCACATTTATTTTTTTATCCCAGCACTGCACAGTTGAATCAAATAGTCAAAGCTTGATGATGAGTTGGTTATTTGAATCAGCTGTGTAGTGCTTGGACAAAACCCAAAACGTGCTCCTAGTAGTTTGGGAAACTGAGTTTATTACAAATATCCATGTCTTGTCTGTAGATGACTAAAATGATCCAGCGATCTATTTGTAGTTGAAGGGTAGAATGCACATTTGGGAAGAGGGATTGGGGCTATGCAGTGGTGCCAGGCCCTGCTGTGTGGTGGTGGTAGTTTATGCTCCTGTAGCCAGGCGTGTGAGGGCGTCCGTCTTGTCTACCACAGGTTCCAGTGAGGACAACGTCCAGGTCCCCTGTGTTGTCACGCAGAGACTCTCCTCTCCAGGCCTCTGCCCCGCCTAGCAACCAGGCAGTACAGCGGAACGCCGGCAGGTAGGTGGTCAACTCTGTGTGGTGTTGGAAAGAGTTAAATTGTTCGCGGGGTGGGTATGGGGAAGTGTGTGTTTTCAATCCCCTGTGTTGCTTGTCTTCCAGTAATGCGGAGCCACGTCTGCTGTGGGACCGAGTGGAGAAGCTGGTTCCCAGGCCCGGCAGTGGCAGCTCCTCTGGCTCCTCCAGCTCCCAGGCCGGCTCAGGGGAGAGGTTCAGAGCACGCTGTGAGTAACACACACACACAATACACACAGCATACGGGATGTACAATACTGCATTTAGTATCTTGTAGGTCTTCCACTGATGTTGGTTTACCATCCTCTCCTCCAGCATCGTCTAAGTCTGAGGGCTCCCCACTGCAACGCCCCGACAACGCTGCCAAGAAGCCTGACGACAAGAAGGACTTTGCCCGACCCAACCGGCCAGCCGTAAGAACCTGTCTCTTATGACTGCATCCACATACTGCTGTAGTAGTGGTCCCTGCATCTGGCTGTAAACCAGGCCAGCACTGCAGCCTGCTACAGTAACAGTGTGGTGGTGTTTCTATGACTGACTATCCCGTTGTCTTATCTTTTGGTGTTCCCTATGGGCCATGACACGACAACCTGTGGAATCCTATTACTCCAACGATGTGATTATGGGGGGAGTTGTATAGGGTGACGTGGTAAGCAAGCGTGCATAAGAATATGTTATGCTCTGATGCTATGCTTATTTCCACTGCATGGGCCACCATGTATGCTAAAACGTTTCAGAAGAGGGCTATCCTGTGAGAAGCTCAGGGCCCAATTCCATCGCTCTTCCATTTGCCTCCCACTCATTGGTCCTCCTCTCCTTGGCTGACACGTGATTGGCTGACGATGCACCTCTAACCCGCCCCTCTCCCTGCTGTCTACTGTCTTCTTCTTGCCTCCTGCCTGCGCCATCCCAATCCAGTTGCTCTTCACCTGGCACATCACAAGTTACTGTTTTCAGCAGTGTTGGCTCTTAACTGAGGTTAATGTTATGGCCTTAATGTATGGGGAATGATGCTCCCCTCCTCGACCCAGTTCAATCCTTTGACAATGCATCCTCCCCCTGTAAAACTAGTAGTCAGTAATCTGACATGGTTTAAATCAGTGACAACCTTTTGAAAAGGGAGTATTGAAAATATTCAGAGCCTTATTTGACCTCTAGGACCTGACGGCCCTGGCCAAAGAGCTGCGGGCGGTGGAGGATGTGCGTCCTCCCAACAAGGTGACAGACTACTCCTCCTCCAGCGAGGAGTCAGGCACCACCGACGAAGACGATGATGAAGAAGTGGACCAGGACGCAGCAGACGAGTCCACCTCGGGAGCAGAGGATACCAGGGCCGGGTACGTAACAACCCTGACCTCAGACCTGGGCCCGTATTCACAAAGCGTCTTAGTCTGCAATCAGGTTTCCCCATGACCTTGTTATCTTATTCATTATGATCTGAAAGGCAAAACTGATCCTAGATCAGCACACGGACCCTTTATGAACTCAAGGCCTTAGTGATACTGCCCTAAAGAAAGGCTTTCAGATGAAAAGTTGTTCAGATAATATATACTATATAGCATAGAAAGACTTGTATGAGGGGAGTCATTTGGCTCATTGAAAAGTCCTAAATAAGTCCCATGTATTATTAATAATTGGAGTTTGAAAATGAGACGTACTGTTTCCACCAGGAGAGGTCTGAGTAACGGAGAGACTGCATCCCTGAAGACCTTACTGGCCCACGACGACTCAGAGAACGACCTCACCACACCCTCCAAGGATGGCACCTTGGTCATCAGACAGGTAGGACTGCAGAAGACCCTCTGGTTGTTATCATGTCCTCTTCCACCCCTGGTTTCAGTTATCATCTTGTTTGATTTCCTATGTTGAGTCTTGGTTTGCTGGTAAAGCACACTGTCATGTACAGTTACTAGTGGAAAACAACGAGATACAAGTTGAGGTTGTTCTTGGTTACAGAACGCGGGCGACAAAAAGCGCCCGGCGGTCAATGTCTCTTCATCCTCCTCCGGTCCCAGTGTGGCTCACGGTCAAGCCGTTCAAGCACATACTACTCCTCCCGGTCCTGGTAACGGTCACCAGGAGAAAAACGGCTTTGCCGGCCGCATTCACCTGCTGCCAGACCTTATTCAGCAGAGCCACCACTCCCCCACCTCCGCCTCTTCCACCTCTTCTTCCATCTCCATCTCCCCCTCCTCCAGCCATGTCAGCCCAGCCATGTCCCCCCAGACCCCCTTGGACAAGCTCACTGCCATCGAGGTATGTCCCCTGTCCCTTAAGCTGGCTACTCTGGTTGTTCAGTCTACTCTGTCCCCTGTTGGCTGGCTACTCTGGTTATTCAGTCTACCCTGTCCCTTAAGCTGGCTACTCTGGTTGTTCAGTCTACCCTGTCCCTTAAGCTGGCTACTCTGGTTGTTCAGTCTACCCTGTCCCTTAAGCTGGCATCTCTGGTTATTGTCTACTCTGTCCCTTAAACTGGCTACTCTGGTTATTCAGTCTACTCTGTCCCTTAAGCTGGCTACTCTGGTTATTCAGTCTACCCTGTCCCTTAAGCTGGCTGTTCTGGTTGTTCAGTCTACCCTGTCCCTTAAGCTGGCTACTCTGATTGTTCAGTCTACCCTGTCCCTTAAGCTGGCTACTCTGATTGTTCAGTCTACCCTGTCCCTTAAGCTGGGTACTCCGGTTGTTCAGTCTACCCTGTCCCTTAAGCTGGCTACTCTGGTTATTCAGTCTACCCTGTCCCTTAAGCTGGCTACTCTGGTTATTGTCTACTCTGTCCCTTAAGCTGGCTACTCTGGTTATTGAGTCTACTCTGTCCCTTAAGCAGGCTACTCTAGTTGTTCAGTCTACCCTGTCCCTTAAGCTGGCTACTCTGGTTATTCAGTCTACCCTGTCCCTTAAACTGGCTACTCTGGTTATTCAATCTACCCTGTCCCTTAAGCTGGCTACTCTGGTTATTCAATCTACCCTGTCCCCTGTTGGCTGACTGACTGAACTGACGAATGATCTCTGGGCTGCTTCACCTTCTGAATATTACTCATAGCACTGCCTCTAACACTAGAGCCACCTAGTGTGGGACCTTAGCAATGAGCAAGCGGCTTTACTAGTCTAGAGAGCGTTGGTGAAACACTTTGCCCAGGTGCAAGCTGGGAGGTGAAGTCTATGTAGTCCATCTTGTCAGGGGTAACGAGGTTGTGGAACACCTCATTGGACTTCATCTCCCATCTCTCCATGGCCTTGGTGCTTTGATGCCATTTCACTCAAGCAGTTTAGTAGTAGGCTGTGCCTGGGTGGTAGCTAGCTTGCTTGGTGTGTGGTGCTTTTGGACAAACCTAGCTTGTATGGATTTTACTACCCAACTAAAGGTGTGTGTTAGCATGACAACGCTACTATCTTGGAAGACACCAAGACACTGAACAGCGCGTCTACTTTTAGCCTAATGATAAACTGCTGCGTTTTGATGGTTTGCGTTTGATCAAAATCTGTGTGCTTTACACTGGCAATTTGACTTTTCATATTTCATCCCGCTTCTCTCTGAATTCTGTTTCTGTCCTGAACCTGCCATCTTTATTTTGTCTTCCATGTTGGTTCTACTCTCCTTTTTAAGTCACTGACCTTGTTTTTCATATCTGCTTCCAACAAATGCATGTCAAATCTTCCCATGCGTTTTGTGTGTGTTGATGTTTTGTTTTTGCCGTCCGTAGAGTAGATGTCATGTTTGATTACTAGATGAGAAATGTCCTGATGTACAGTGTGTTGTAACAGAACCCAGTGTGTAGATAGTGTTTTATGAAGCCCTATGGTTTCTCAAGCAGGTCTGATTGATTCTCAGTTTTAGATTGGCCAAGCCTGCAGGCCCTTCCTATTGTACTGTTAATTGGCTACTGTAAATCCTATTCGGCCTTATGATATTGTAGCCCAGCAATAAACATGTCTTCCATAGAACGTCATGAGCGCAGTAAAATGGATCCATTGCTGAGTTCAAACCAGACTCACTGCAGCTGCCATAGCTCCCCCTGCTGGGGAAAAAGTATTATTCTCTGCAAACAGATTATACAATAAATAATAGTGTAATATTTGACCGTATGAAGCCAAGGAGAAATAGGCTCCAGGAATACTGATAGTGTAGCAGACCAGGTTGAGTTACAGGTAGATGGGGATCTCCATTTCACACCTGCGTATAATACATACTTAAAACAGGACAAATATAAGCACCCAACATTATATCTGTCCACTGTTGTTTGTCTGTGTTCTGCTCTCACTCCCGTGCCTTTGTCGCCAGACCCACTCGGCCAGCAACACCATGCAGAAACACAAGTCTTCCTCCTCCTTCACCCCCTTCATCGACCCGCGCCTCCTGCAGGTCTCCCCCTCCAGCGGCAGCTCCCTCAACAACATGGGTGAGTCACCTCTTTTTTTCCTCTACCCTTTAAAATGCTGATTTAGGATCAGCTCCCTCATCTTATCCATTAACAATAGAATCATCTCTGGGTCAGTAACTAGGAGTTAGTATACCCTGACCTATACATAAAGTCACTGCTTGGCACAGGAAGTGTAATACAGAGCATGATCATCAAGGGCTATTAATGACAAAGCAAAGCCCCGCCCCTTCTCCCTCTGACCTTTGGTGTCCACAGCGGCCTTCGGGAACGACGGGCGGCTGGTGGACGCCCTGAGGGCTGACCCGTCACGTAAGGGCTCCGTGGTCAATGTGAACCCGGTCAACACACGCCCCCAGAGCGACACGCCCGAGATCCGCAAGTACAAGAAGAGGTTCAACTCTGAGATCCTGTGTGCTGCACTATGGGGTACGTACCTGAGGAAGAGGTGGCTGAGTGGAAGGATAGAGTTGATAGATGGATGGATGAATAGAGAGATTGATGTGTGATTTACTGATTTGGATGGATGAATGGATATATACAATTTATAGGAAATCCATCATAGGTTTCGCGACAAGCATGGCAGACCTGCTTCCCCCTGGGTTCTGACTGGTGTGTGTGTGTGTGTGTACCTATCCTCCCCCTGGGTTCTGACTGGTGTGTGTGTGTCCCTGTCCTCTCCCAGGTGTCAACCTGCTGGTGGGGACAGAGAGTGGTCTGATGTTGCTGGACCGTAGCGGTCAGGGGAAGGTCTACCCCCTCATCAGCCGACGGCGCATCCAGCAGATGGACGTCCTGGAGGGACTCAACGTCCTGGTCACTATATCAGGTACGGACCACGGAGGTGCACGGACACACGAATACACTCCTGAATTATACTCAAACTCATTCTCTCTTGTTCTTTTATCTCACCATCCCACACACACACACACACACAGGGAAGAAGAATAAGTTGCGTGTGTACTACTTGTCCTGGCTGAGGAACAAGATACTCCACAACGACCCCGAGGTGGAGAAGAAGCAGGGCTGGGTCACTGTAGGAGAGCTGGAGGGCTGCGTACACTACAAAGTCGGTACGTTCCACTCCCCATTTACCATCAGGAATGACACTTTTCTCTTGTTACAAGGCTGTAGCAGGTCCAAGTCCAATCTTGACGAGCGGGCAGAAATAAAACCTTTTTTTCCCTCTTGATTTAAGTGAAATATGAGAGGATCAAGTTCTTGGTCCTTGCCTTGAAAAACTCTGTGGAGGTGTATGCGTGGGCCCCCAAGCCGTACCACAAGTTCATGGCCTTCAAGGTACAGTAAACTGGCTCAGGCTGCAGTCAGACCACCATGGCATTGGTTTACATTCACTTTCCCACTACAAATTACCTTAAAGGTGCATTTTGTCCATTTTAACGTCTTCCTCCTGCAGTCGTTTGGTGACCTGGTGCACAAGCCCCTGCTGGTTGACCTGACGGTGGAGGAGGGTCAGAGGTTAAAGGTCATCTACGGCTCCAGCAACGGCTTCCACGCCGTGGACGTGGACTCTGGGGCGGTTTACGACATCTACCTGCCCACACACGTAAGAGACCCACCCATCTGTCTCATTCCTCTGCTTCCCGTTTTTCCCTGTTCCACCAATCCATGGCTGAATCTGAACGTCAACACTTTCACCACTCTATGTGCCTTCACGAGCCAATCTCAAATGCTGATTGTCGAGTCAAGGGCTCCACTGCGCCCTTCGGAAGCCTCTTTATCCTATGACTCAGCGCCCTTGGCAGTAACTTCTTCTCATGAATCTTAGCATGTTACCTAGTAACAACAGTCACTACCTCCTCGCCCTCACATTTGAAGTTTAAATCCGAGGAGGTCTTAGTGACAGGATTTTTTTGTGTATTTCTTAAGTTTGAGCCAGTCACTGCTGCGCTGTGCAGGAACAGGCAGATGTTGTTTTGTATTTACTACTTTCTCACTGTATATCGGAGTATGCGTCCATCTGCCAAAGGTCCCCAGTGCCCGTGTTTCATGAGTCATGCTACAAGACAGGTCGCGGGCGACAATACTCGCAAATGGACTTAGATAGGTTGCAGTTGGGACATCGCGTGTGTATCGTCTCAATGCTCATTTTGGCCAAAACACTGACAGACAAACACAACCGCAAGTGGCCACTTGACAAAGGACGTAAGGGCCAAGTCTTTGGTTTGAGATTCAGCCCATGTATATGGGGGCATATTCATTAGGTCACACTGTATCAAAAACATTTTTCAACGGAAAGCGAAAACAAGTCTTTCTTATTGGGCAAGTACAGGTAGTCCTTGTTTCAGTCGCTTTTTTTCTTCAGCTAAGTTCTTTATGAATACGACTCGAGACTAACCTTTTTTGTCTTTTGTCTCTGTTTGCTCTCCTCCCTCCGACTCTTCCTCCCACTCTACCCTTCCTCTCCCTTCAGATCCAGACCAATATCCAGTCCCATGCCATCATCATCCTGCCCAACACGGATGGTATTGAGCTGCTGGTGTGTTACGAGGACGAGGGTGTCTACGTTAACACCTATGGACGCATCACCAAAGACGTGGTGCTGCAGTGGGGCGAGATGCCCACCTCAGTGGGTACGTAACACTCACACTGGGACGCACATACGGTGCATTCGGAAAGTATTCAGACCCTTCACTCTTTCCACATTTTGTTACGCTACAGCATTATTCTAAAATGGGTTAAAAACCATTTGTAAAGTCCCTCATCAATCTACACACGATACCCTACAATGAAAAAGCAAAACAGGTTTTTAGAAATTTTTGTGGATTTATTAAAAATACTAAACTGATATCACATTTACATTTACAGCATTCAGATCCTGGACTCAGTACTTTGTTGAAGCACCCTTGGCAGTGATTACAGCCTCAAGTCTCCTTGGGTATAACGCTACATGCTTGGCACACCTGTATTTGGGGAGTTTCTCCTATTCTTCTCTGCAGATCCTCCAAAGCTTTATCAGGTTGGATGGGGAGTGTTGCTGTACCGCTATTTTCAGGTCTCTCCAGAGCTATTCAAGTCCGGGCTCTGGCTGGGCCACTGAAGGACATTGAGACTTGTCCTGAAGCCACTCCTGCATTGTCTTGGCTGTGTGCTTAGGGTTGTTGTCCTTCGTCCCAGTTTGAGGTCCTGAGCACTCTGGAACAGTTTTGAAACAAGGATCTCCCTGTACATTGCTCTGTTCATCTTTCCCTCGATCCTGACTAGTCTCCCAGTGCCTGCTGCTGAAAAACATCCCCACAGCATGATGCTGTCACCACCACGCTTCACTGTAGGGATGGTGCCAGGTTTCCTCCAGACGTGACGCTTGGCATTCAGGCCAAAGAGTTTAATCTTGGTTTCGCCAGACAAGAGAATCTTGTTTCTCATGTTTTGACTCCTTCAGGTGCCTTTTGGCTAACTCCAAGCGGGCTGTCGTGTGCCTTTTACTGAGGAGTGGCTTCCGTCTGGCCAATCTACCATAAAGGCCTGATTGGTGGAGTGCTGCAGAGATGGTTGTCCTTCTGGAAGGCTATCCCATCGCCACAGAGGAACTCTGTCAGAGTCACCATCAGGTTCTTGGTCACCTCCCTGACCAAGGCCCTTCTCCCCTGATTTGGTCGGGCAGCCAGCTCTAGGAAGAGTCTTGGTACTTCCAAACTTCTATTTAAGAATGATGGAGGCCACTGTGTTCTTCAATGCTGCAGACATTTTTTGGAACCCTTCTTCAGATCTGTGCCTTGACACAGTCCGGTCTCATAGCTCTGTGGACAATTCCTTTGACCTCGTGGCTGTGTTTTTGCTCTGGTCAACTCTGGCACCTTTATATAGACAGGTGTGTGTTAGTTCGACTGATTAATCGGCATGGCTGATTAATTAGGGCTGATTTCAAGTTTTCATAACAATCGGTAATCTGCATTTTTGGATGCCGATTACATTGCACTCCATGAGGAGACTGTGTGGCAGGCTGACCACCTGTTACGCGAGTGCAGCAAGGAGCCAAGGTAAGTTGCTAGCTAGCATTAAACGTATCTTATAAAAAAACAATCAATCTTAACATAATCACTAGTTAACTACACATGGTTGATGATATTACTAGTTTAACTAGCTTGTCCTGCATATTTAGTTAAAGGACATCCATGTTATCAGGTAATATTAGCTGGGAAAATTGTGTCACTTCTCTTGCATTCTGTGCAAGCAGAGTCAGGGTATATGCAACAGTTTGGGCTGTCTGGCTCGTTGCGAACTGTGTGAAGACCATTTCTTCCTGACAAAGACCGTAATGAATTTGCCCGAATTTTACATAATTATGACATAACATTGAATGTTGTGCAATGTAACAGCAATATTTAGATTTATGGATGCCACCCGTTCGATAACATACGGAGCAGTTCCGTATTTCACTGAAATAATAAATGTTTTGTTTTCAAAATTATAGTTTCCAGATATGATCATATTAAGGACCTAAGCTCGTATTTCTGTGTGTTATTATATTATAATTAAGTCTATGATTTGATATTTGATAGAGCAGTCTGCAGGCTCGTAAGCATTCATTCAAACAGCACTTTCCTGCCTTTGCCAGCAGCTCTTCACAATGCTTGAAGCACAGCGCTGTTTATGACTTCAAGCCTATCAACTCCCGAGATTAGGCTGGCAATACTAAAGTGCCTATAAGAACATCCAATAGTCAAAGGTATATAAAATACAAATGCTATAGAGAGAAATAGTCCTGTAATTCCTATAATAACTACAACCTAAAACTTCTTACCTGGGAATATTGAAGACTCATGTTAAAAGGAACCACCAGCTTTCATATGTTCTCATGTTCTGAGCAAGGAACTTAAACGTTAGCTTTCTTACATGGCACATATTGCAGTTTTACTTTCTTCAAGTGTTTTTGCATTATTTAAACCAAATTGAACATGTTTCATTATTTATTTGAGACTAAATTGATTGTATTAATGTATTATATTAAGTTAAAATAAGTATTCACCCACTATTGTTGTAATTGTCATTATTACATATATAAAATGGGCCGATTTAATCGGTATCAGCTTTTTTGGTCCTCCAATAAGCGGTATCAGTGTTGAAAAATCGTAATCGATCGACGTCTAGTGTGTGTGCCTTTCCAAATCATGCCCTGCAATTGAATTTACCACAGGTGGACTCCAAGTTTTAGAAACATCTCAAGGTTGATCAAATGGAAACAGGATGCACCTGAGCTCAATTTCGAGTCTCATAGTAAGGGGTCTGAGTAATTATGTAAATAACGTATTCATTTTTTAATAAATTAGCAAATATGTGTAACTTGTTTTTGCTTTTTCATTATGGGGTATTGTGTGTAGTTAAACATTTTATTTAATCAATTTTTGAATAAGGCTGTAACGTAACAACATTTTGAAAAAGTGAAGGGGTCTGAATACTTTCCGAATGCACTGTACACAATTTAAGTACATAGTAGTTTTCAATAAACACTCACACACACACACACACACTTTCTTAAAAACTTGATTGTCCATCTGTGTGTGTAGCCTACATTAGGTCCAACCAGATCATGGGCTGGGGGGAGAAGGCCATAGAGATCAGGTCTGTGGAGACAGGACACCTGGATGGGGTCTTCATGCACAAGAGAGCCCAGAGACTCAAGTTCCTGTGTGAGAGGAATGACAAGGTGAGTTATGCTTACAACACACACACTTTGGTTACTTGCATAGATGTTCATCAATGTTGATAAAGATTCCTCTCTCTCACTCTCTCTCTCACGCTCTCTCTCACACTCTCTCTCTCACACTGTCTATGTCCTGCAGGTGTTCTTTGCGTCGGTGCGCTCTGGAGGTTCCAGCCAGGTCTACTTCATGACCCTGGGCCGTACCTCTCTGCTTAGCTGGTAGTGTACACACACCCAGCAGCATGAAGACAGCACCCCTCGGTTTATTACCACCATAATGATGACTCATGACGATCTTGAACTTGACGTACAACTGGAGTATCGAGCTTCACTGAGCTCTGAGGCGGCGCGATACCTAAATATCACCGGTTTCAAATAAGAAAAGACAATTGCACGATAAACAGACTGAAATCATGAAGGGGAGGCCACAGGGTCCCTATAGGCTGATGGGACTGTGTTTGTTTGTCAGTTGGTAGTGCTGTCATCATGCCCATTGGCTACTCTGCTCTGACAACAGACGTCATCAGCTTTTCTGGGTTCTCGCCCCCAAACCCTACTAGAGCCTTCCCTTACCTCCTGCACCAGTGGGAGTAGGGATCTGAGCCCGACTTATTCAAAACACTAGTAGATGTTAATGTGTGTCTATTGGAAGAAAAGAGAGGGGGATGTGTTGTGTGACAGAGGAGGATGGAAAAGGATGAAAGAGACTTGCAGAGGAAGGGAAGCTTATCGCACCAGACAGGTGAAAGGTCATACAGTAGTTTGTTGTGTTTAGTCCAGGTCATGTTCAGGTCAACCTCTGTGTTGAGTTTCTTAGATCAGTTCCTCGGACTGACATGCCGTTGCCACCACATGGGTACATTTTCAAATGGGTCGTGCTTGACATTGAAAATGTAACTTTTGTCTCTCTTTCACTCTGGCCTTCCTCTTGATAAGGGTTCAAACAGGGTTAAAGTGTGGAGAGAAGTTTCATCAAAGATGTCGACTTAACCCTTAATAGGACACTGCAACCTTATAGGGGCCTTTCCAGTCCCATATACTCCTGAGGGTCTTTTCCAGCCTCCCTCAACTTTAACGTGCCACATTGCCTTTCCTTGGTCGTGTTGGGTAAACTGTGAATGGGTTGATATGTACAGTAGACTCTAGAGAACCGTCTTGGTCATGACTTTGACCCACCATTTGGTAGCATGATGACCAGGATATTCAATGGAACAAGTGTCAAGATTAAATATACCTTAAAGATTTGTAGATGAAGATTTAAAATCCACAACATATCCAAATGTATCATCAAACACAGGTTCGATTTGTTTTTCATTTTAATGGGCCCCTCCACTGAATTCAGGTTTACGTTTGTTGCTACTTGTACAATCTGTTGTGACAAATGCTTTAGGTTTTGCTCATAACTCCTACAGGAAATGTATCAAAATCTGACATTTGAGTGAGATTGAATTATTACATGTAAAAACTATTATGAAGCAGCATGGTCCCCATTTTGATACATTTGTGAAATTGTTGTATTTCCATGTTGGACTCTTTAATACCAACAGACCACCATAGCCTGGTAGCTTCACCCCCTCAGCTTGTCTGCATTATTTTAGTATCTTGACTCTGAGGGCAGAAGGGGACATTTTGTTTTGTACAGTCTGTCCCAGTCCAGGCAGTAGTATGCTATGGATTGAAGCAACACGACAACAACCTAGAAGCCTTTACAAACCCCAGCAGCTCCTGGTTTTAATTGTTTTGTTTTCCTTTTGCCCCTTGATCCAACGAGTGAAAAATGGGACTGCACTTGTTTGTCCTAATGTTTCCTGGTTAGCCTGGGTGCCAGTCTGAAGCAGCAGCAAGGAGCTAGACTGGCACCCTGGTTAGATTTTTTTGTATGGACAAACTTTCTTTCAAGAATGGAAATCATAATGTCTCTATCACATGTCCCTCCAAAGCTTGACCCTCTTACAGTGGACAGTCACATCCTGTTTGGGTGTGATGATTCCAGGCCTCTAAGGAACGCAACGCTGTAAGAATATAGAAATGAGATGCTTTCTCCTCTGCAAATCTGTGAAACGCAGTGCCATGCCAAGATGGCATAAGTCACACATTTTAAGTGTTACAAACCACTACAGAAAGTATCGATTTACATTTTTAACTCCTTAGTTTGTTTCTGTAATTTTTATTACCCTTAAAATGATGCGGCTGCAGTGGTTTATAAAGGTTAATGCACACATTATGTTAAATGTTTACAGAGGCAATGTTTTGTTAAACCAATGTGCATCAATATAAATATTTATGGTTTATTTTAGGGCAATAATCCCTTTTTTAGCTTTTGTATCATTTGGAGGTTCATGTACAGGAATGACCCTCGACCTCTGTTCATTCACTTTTCAAAAATGTCAAAATTCTGAGTTTAAATCACTGATTTTCCTGGATAACACGGCAGTGTGCCTTTGGCTGTGGCAACGTTGCAGCAACACAGTGACAAGGTTCTCTGCTGCCCAGGTGACATGTTTTCCTCAAGTGTTTCTACCATGCTACTCTAATTTATGTCCTCTGTATTATGGGAATTGTTGTATTTTTTCCATTGAATAAAATCCTAAGTAATTTACTAAATTGTGTGAGGTAGTTTTGTAAACCTTCAACATAAAGCGTTCAGTCTTCTCTATTGTGTGAAATAAATGGGTCTGTAAACAAATCGAATGTCTGTTGAATGTCAAATTAATCTGAGCCTAAGAATCATTATGGAGATATTGTATTTGAAGTGTTCCAAATATGGTAACATTTATACAAACCATGTAAAAGAACCCCAAATAAATGTTGCATGACGTTTCCATAATTTAACCCATTTTAATTAATTTATCTTCAAGTAAAGACTCCTTGTACATCTGTCAGCTCACCACAAGATGACCCTGTACCACGCACTGCTCCTAGCTCTAGCCTGCCTGTTCTAGCCTCCTCCCAGACAACTCGAGCCGGATGTTTGTCAAGCATCAGCAGGTGAACTGCATCATGACAAAGGTTCGTTTCATGATCAGACATTTTCAAGTTTGGGCCACATATACAAGTGCCATAAATTTGACTAGCCGTTTGTATGTAGCTAGCTTGGACGATGTTACTGGTGGTTCTGACTATCAAGATTTCGGTATGAATTACACGTCGAACTTCAAAAGGAAGCAGGAATGCTGCAGGCCGTCTAATCCTGTCAACGCTAGCTAACTAGTTCGGTAACCGACAACGTTATCATTTTGCAGCTGTCAATTATTTTTACATTTTAGCTTGTCAACTTTGTGTCGAATGCCACGCCCAGCAGCTGTTGGCACTGTAGACTAGAGCATGTAAGGACCACCAAATGAGTGCTGCTGATTTTAATGTCGCTAACTTGGCTACCTACCACTGGTGAGTGAATTTCTTGTGCTTTTTAAGTTAGACATTTAGCGATATAGATCAAATCGGGCCCCGTGTGTGTTACCCAGGCCAGCTTGCACGTGTCCCAGTCTCTTCTGGTCCATTCAGCTGTAAGAGAGAGGGGCACCTGCACCCCAGACATGAGCATGGAGGCCTCATGAAATATTTTTTTTTTTAAACAGAAGTCACCATTCATAATTGGGCGGGCTGACTGCGGAGTTGTCTGGCCTGGGCAATGGGTTTGCTTGGCCAAACAGCTGGTCTGTCCCATGAGGGTCTCTCCTTTTCTCCTGCCTGCCTCCAGGTCCTCAACCTGGCCCCATGGACCACAACACTCCTGCTGCTGCTCCTCACCGACCTGGCCCTCTCTGCCAAGGCTGGAGGCCGCCTGTCGATAAAGTCATTACTGGTCAGTGGTCAAAAGTAAATAAAGGGACACAATTATTAAGCCTATTTTTTATTTTGGGCAAAATAATTTCCTAAGTATTTTCTCAACTTTCCTCATGTTTTGTGCCTACTGAACATGTGTATGTTGACTGAGATGGCTGGAGGTCAGTGGTGACGTGACCCTTGTAACTGAAAAGCCAGCGGGGTCAAATAAAAGGTTAGAGAGCACAGGGGCCATAGAGATGCTATTAAATGACTATTCTAATGCCTAATTCTATGACAGTGGCCACACGGCTCCCTTTGACACTGGTAGCACAGTGTCTTCTAGTAAGTGTCCCCGACTCTACTTCACTACTTTCCTTTTTAACCCTAATTTGCGTAGTTCAGTTCTATTGTCCTAGGCCTATTACTGTTGAAAAAACATTTGTAACCAAATCTTCATCTAACCTTTGAAACTGTTTGGAGTGCTGTGTTGAAGACTACCTTCCATTTTGAGGAATGCTAACTATTTGTGGCTGTCTGAGAATGCAAATTGGGGTATAGGTGAACTTCCAGCAGTTGTCGTAAAGACACCCGTTTACTTTAAATCGAGGGGGCAGGTGGTCCCTAAGCCACTGTAACAGTGTGGCTGATGGTCAATGGGCTACTGTGTTATTAGACTATGTTATACAGTATGTTGGTGGACCTCCAGCAGATGTCGTAAAGACACCTGTTTACTTTAAGCCGAGGGGGCAGATGGTCTCTAAGCCGCTGTAACTGAGAGTGGCAGCGTTCACCAACTGGCGGGCCAAATTTGATTGTATTCAAATGTAAGCAAGGTTTGTAATGATTGTTAAAGTCAAACATATTTGTTTGGACTTGTTGTGGGCCATTTGCAGTCTACAAATGATTTGTAATTCTGTTCTGGCCCTCCAACCATCTGCTCCAGAAAGTATTGGCCCTTGGCTGAAATCTAGTTGATCCCTGGTCTACTATGTTATTAGACTGTTATACAGTACCATGGGCCAGCTTTACTCTTTTGCCTCCAGCCCTCAAACATCTGCCCGGGCTACTCTGCTCTCCACAGCTGCTGTGGTTCTATTACACAGCCAAGGTAATACTGAGTGCTAAAACACAACTATGATATGCTCACAGTCCCAACAGTGACTTATGTGAGTGTCAGATAAACAAGTCACAGTTGGGAGCATTTTACTTTTGTTTATTAAAAAAAGTTCTGTCCAGTGCCACCAACTCCATTTAAACTTGTGTTTGTTTTCTCTAGCCTACGTACATGCAGTGTTTATCCCAACTTAAAGTTCAGGAACTAAACTAACTATTTGTGCTTCCAAGTCATTTCCCTTAAAGTGTGCTTCCCGGAACAATGAAGTCCCCCTTTTCATCCTCATTCCAGCCCACCCTACATGCCCATCCTGTCCCCTTTCACCCCACTGCGACTCCCCCTCCCCTCTTGCATTTTCTGTAAGGACATGCAGTGCTTTTAACATGATTTACCCCAGTAGAAGTGTGTAACCCTGACCCTCACCCCAACCAAGCCAAAAACAAAGGGGTTAGAGCTGCTGCAGTTCCCCAGCTAGCCAGGTGTTCCTCACCCCAGGCCTGTGTTCTAGCAGCGCTTAGCCTCATGTTGCAGCTGCCTGCATGGGTCCCTTTGTGTGCCTCTGTTATTGACCATACACCCCCTCTTTGATTCATTGCTCACACAGGGGAAGACCCTTTCAGAGTGACAGGGGGTGTGTGTGTGTATATCTCTGTCTACGCGTGCCTATAGGAGACTGGGTTCATATGCGCCTGCCCGCCTGCGTTTGTGTGTCTCATTGTGAGGTCACTGCACTCCCATTGGTGGAGCCAGGCAGCCAGTGTCTAACCGAGGAATGGTCGACATTGTAGCTCCATCTGTTGAGACACTCATTGTTCAACCTGCCTGGCTTTCTTGGGAAGAACTGTGCCTTATGGTAAACACACTATCCTTGGATTTTGGGTTTGAAGAGTAGGAAGCGTATGGAATGTGAAATACTTAATTTTTTGCTCACGTCTGTTGAGCAGGGATCTATGAACTTCTAAAAGCTTTCTCTAATGCTGGAATGAACCAAGCTATTTCCTTAAGGCCATTTTACTAAGGAGGTTTGCTTTGTTTGGCCGTTGGATGTTCTGCTGAGGTCAGGGTAAGTGGAGATATTAGGCCTAACTATTTAGGCTTATTTTCCCCATTAAACCATGTCTGTTTCAATGCAGCATTTCAATAGGCTTATGTCTTCTGACAGAATTATAACAGGTTTCAAAAAACAAGTTGCCATGAGCATTTGTAATGACATCAAATATGTTTAGTATTTAGCTGTACCCAATTAGGCTTTCATGTGTTATTATTCCTTGGAATGTGTAGTGATTTATGTTTGACCAAGGGCATGTCTCTTCACCAGTGGAGTGGTCACCTTTGAACACGTTGTCTCACCACACCTGTGTGACAGGTTTCTCTTTCTTATAGGGCTCTCACAGGGCTTTGGGGCAAATGTCTTTTCACAGCCTCTTTTAAGGGACTTTTAGCACGAGAGGGTGTATGTTATGAGACGCTCACTGTGCACATGTTTTGTTTCAGCATTTAGTTTATTCTGGTTTTACAGTTTAGTGAAAAATAACACATCGTGAGGAGGAGTTTGGAGTAAGTTATGCTACACTTCTTTCTGAAAAGAATCGATTGGGATAGTCTGAATTTGACCGAGATATACTGAGCCTTCCGAAAGTCTTCATACCCCTTGACTTACTCCACATTTTGTTGTTACAGCCTGATTTCACAATGAATGAAATATAAACAAATTCTCACCCATCTACACACGATATCACATCATGACAAAGTGAAAAACAGTTTTTGGAAATGTTTGCACTTTTATTGAAAATGAAATACAGAAATCTAATTGACATAAATGTTCACAACCCAGAGTCAGTACTTTGTAGAAGCACCTTTGGTAGCGATGACAGCTGTGAGTCTTTCTCATACAGCTTTCCACACCTGGATTGTGCAACATTTTCCCATTCATTCTTTAATCATTGCTAGACGACCCTTTTCAGGTCTTGCCATAGATTTAAGTCAAAACTGTAACTCGGCCACTCAGGAACATTTACTGTCTTCTTGGTAAGCAAATCCAGTGTAGATTTGGCCTTGTGTTTTAAGGTATTATTCTGTACAGGCTGTCTTCTCTTCACTCTGTCATTTAGGTTATTCTGGAGTACAGTTGTTTCCTCTTTACTTTCTCTGACGGAATAATCTCTCCGAAAGTGAATGAGAATCAAACTAAGCTTCATGTCCGTGGTTTAAGCCTCGTTCTGAATTCTAAGAGACTATTGGAGACTTGGCCAGTTTGACAATAGTTTGGTTTTAAAAGGTAAATTATTTGTTAATTGCTTTGCTTCAAAATACTTTTGGATGAACATTACTGGAAAAACTGGCCCACTGAGATGAAGGTACGAGAAACATTCTCACTGGCTGGGTGCTGGCGTATGAGTGATGTGTTACTGATGAGTTGGGGAAGAGACCGTGTCGTGATATTTTTTTTTAGGCCGAAGAAAAGGTTCTCCCTTTTAGTGTCACGTGACTCTGTCTGGCGGGGCGGGCTCCATGGAGCGGGAGGGGGAGGGGGAGGACCAGAGATTGCTCTCGTTCCCCTGCGGTTCCAGAAGACATCTGTTGCCCTGGCTAATGGAAGCAAAGCCTTCAGTCCCCTCATCCCTCCCAGCCTGTGCTGAACAGGGCCAACCCTTCCTTTTCTTTGGAAATAATTCAACTCTGCAGACAGCCACCCCCCCTCTTCGCCATCAACACCAGAACCAAGGAGGGAAAATCCAGACCCCCCTCCATCTCACACACCGCTGCCCCCAGCCCAAAGCCCTGTGTTACATATTCATTAGCCTACGCTTCAGTGCTTCAATCAATGAATGCACCGCCAATACTAGGAGGGACTCTGTGCTGATGTTTGAAAGATGCTATCGAATGAAACGGCAGTTGAGGCTGGCGGCTGTCCAACAAGGCATGGCATCATAGTCCACACAGCTTGACAGTTGTGCTGTCACTGATAATGAGCTACGTTATTGAAAGGAAAAGGTTGTAGGCTACATGACGTAAGATTTCTGTAACAGATTTTTTTGGTTTCTAGCCGATATTGTATTATCTGCTTGTCTGAAGCAGCTTCTGTGAGCCTCTGGGGTTTGTGGCCAAAGTCTCTTTCAAATCTCTGCCGTCCGTCTCTCTCCTTAACAGGTAACTAGGTCATCTGGAGAACACACGTTGAAAGATGCTGAGCTAAGGCCTCAGAGCAGGGCGGACACCCTTCACTGCATGTTCTGCATCCCATCAGGAGGACTGTTGCTTCGAGAGGCTCGTCACCTAGACAACAACAACCCAGTCCCCTTCTGTGTGTGCGGCTGTGGACAGGCGGCGGGCGCTCCGAGCATCAACCCGACAATGGCTGCAGTGGAGGTGACCCTGAGTGCAACTGGCAGTTGTATTGTTGGGGACCGTCAGTCAGGCACACTTAAGCGGCCCCTCTTCCCCGGGTCTTCCTTTGTGCACAAAGGACAGAATTATTCCAGCTCTGGCTCTGTCTTTTTAGGGGACATTCTTTCAACCGCTGCAGCCTAGCAACCCTGGGCCATGTTGCTAAGCAGCCCTCTTTCATGTATGCGCACACTCCCATCCTCCCACCCCACCACGACACCTTTTAAAGGGATGTTACATTTTAGCAGACATGAAAACATGTGGATTAGGTTTTAGGTAACTTTAAAAGGCTAGAGGCTGCAGACTCAACAGATGTATCTGCTAACGTGATGATGCCCTATAACCACATTGTTGCACAGTTATGGCTAAATGATGATGCTGTGGGCTATACACTGACTGTTATTTCTTGTGATATTATAATATGCAGTTGTTTATAGTGCCCATCCGGGTTGGGATCTTCAAATCCATTTCACAATACAAGAGATCTATTGAAACCTCTGTTCAAGAATTGAAAATGGGCATTTATTTTAAGTGAGGATTTTTCCATTGAATTGGTTTTTCAATGCTGAAATGACTCCTGAAATGACTGGATTGAAATGGATACTTCCCCAAGTACCATGGTGCCCTATCTTCGAGGAACAGACCTAATATTTCCTCATTGCAACTTGCAAGTGATCAAATTCTGCCACCCTATTGGTTACCATTGAGGCCTGAGTGCCTCTATTGATTTTTACTTCCTGTTCCTTTAGTGTACAAATGAGTGACTCTTCCCCAGGGGAGGAACCATATTCTCCTGAAGCACGGGGGGAGTCAGGCCTTAGCCCAACACATAACGGCTATTTGTGTTTAAACAGAGCATCCTCTGTTCCCCCTGAGATTGATGTGTTGTGATGTGGGCTGGGTGAGAGGCTGCACGCCGTGGCTGGCCCCCCTAAAAGAGCGGGAACCCCTTAATTAGGACAGGGCACCCCCAGGAACGCACCCCTCTTTGTCTCAGCCAATCTGTTCCCTGCTGGGGAGCTCGGCTCAGGTCAGCTAGTCACATCCAACAACCAAATTAGGTTCAGTGTTTAAATAGCCGAGACATGGCCTTATTTACTATGAAAACATACAATACTTCCCATATGTTTCCTAAGACAGCAGTCTGTTGCAGAGTGTATTTCAAGGTCTGTATTTATTGCAGTACAATTTGTCCAAAAGTGTCAAATATTGGTTTATGGATGATCATTAGTTTAGTATATTCAATTATTCTGTCTCTCTCTCTCTCGGGTGAAGCTCACAGCTCCGTCTACCTATCCTCACTAAAGCCAATAAATGAATCTCCCAGGTGTTGAATGTCAAGCCCGTTGAAGTTTCTCATCAGGTTACTGACACCAGAGGTGTGTAGGAGATGTATGTCTCGTGAGAGCCGAACTTTAACAAGACATTTTATGAGCATGGATTCTCTCCTATTGTTTTTCAACTGAAGTCTAGCCTTGTCTAATGGATCTCAGTTAGTCCTTGGGCTTTATTCACTGAAATACTCTTCCATTTAACTCACTCTTTTACCTCTCTCTCTCTCTCTCTCTCTCTCTCTCTCAGGCACTCATGCCATGGACACGGTAAGACGGGGGTAGAAGTGGTGGGAGTGGTCCTCCGGGTCACGCCTCAGCCCAGAGCTGGATGTTTGTGACAGATTCATGGGCCTGAAGGACCACCCGGAGGAGGATGGAGCAGGCCGCATCCTTGACCCGGAGCTGGTTTTAGAGTACCTCCACATCGAAGGCTCCGTCAGCAGGCAGGCTGGCGCCGATACAGGGCCCAGTATGGAGCTGGGCGAGGAGGAGGAAGAGGCCTGCGAGGGCAACGGCAGTTGCAGCTTGTCCACGCCTGGGGGGAAGGAGGGGGAGGTGGTGGGGGAGGAGAGCGCTGGGTTCGACAGTGACACGGAGCCAGCCCGAAAGAGCACCGGTTCTAACCCGGCTGGAGGAGTGTCCGTATCTGAGCTAGATGGTGTGCCTGTTCCCAACACCCACCAACCTCTATGCAGGACTCCCTGTGTGGACCTGGGGTCCGAGGGGCCTCCTGACCCTCCGTCAGGGGAGCCTTCATCCGGGGAAGCCCTGAGGGAGTACCAGTCCAAGCTGGAGTTTGCTCTGAAGCTGGGCTACGCAGAGGAGCTGGTGCGGCTGGTGCTGGCCAAGCTGGGGCCGTACACGCTCATCAACGACATACTGGGAGAGCTGGTCAAACTGGGCCGTAAGGTCGAGACAAACCAACAGCTGACTGGGTCCACGGCTTCACAGCCCACCCCCTCATCCTCCTGCTCCTCCTCTTCCACCTGTGGGTATGTGGAGGCAGTGGAGGCGCAGCAGGGGAGGACAGACTGCCCCTATCAGACAGACCTCCTCCTGGGGGACAAGGACAACCTGCGGCCCGTCGTCCTGGACGGTAGCAACGTGGCAATGAGGTGAGGGTCTATGGACCATAGACGGTCATCTTGATTACAGAAAACATACAATGCCTATTTCCTCCATTGTAGCCAGTTGTAAAGGTAGTTGTGTAACTGTTGTCAAAGTCACCTATATATTGTTGATATGATGTTAGAGCCTGTAAGGTAATTAACATCTGTCTCTGGTAGCCATGGCAATAAGGAGGTGTTCTCCTGCTACGGCATCCAGCTGGCTGTTGATTGGTTTCTGGAGCGAGGTCACCGTGACATCACTGTGTTTGTGCCTTCCTGGAAGAAAGAGCAGTCCCGCCCTGACGCCCTCATCACAGGTAAACACACACACACACACACACCTGAGAGTTCACATACATATGTCAGATGGGCCTCAGTGCTCACTGGATTACACGGTTCTCCAATTCTCTCTCTCTCTCTCTCTCTAGACCAGGATATTTTACGTCGTCTGGAGAAGGACAAGATCTTGGTGTTCACTCCATCTCGTCGGGTCCAGGGTCGCCGGGTGGTCTGCTATGACGACCGTTTCATTGTCAAGCTGGCCTACGAGTCCGACGGCATCATCGTCTCCAATGACAACTACCGCGACCTGGCCAGTGAGAAGCCAGAGTGGAAGAAGTTAATTGACGAGCGGCTGCTCATGTACTCGTTTGTCAACGACAAGTAAGGAAGGAGTGATACGGCTCCGCCTTAGCGTCCATCTGCTTTAGCCTAGAAGTGGTATGATGTTCATTATGTTAATACTTGGCTGTATAGGATTAAGTATGTTAATAAACTCGCTCCCTCGCTCGCTCCCTCCCTCCCTCGCTCGCTCCCCCCTCCCTCCCTCCCTCGCTCGCTCGCTCCCCCTCCCTCCCTCGCTCGCTCCCCCCCTGCCTCCCTCGCTCGCTCCTCCCCCCTCCCTCGCTCGCTCCGCTCCCCCCCCCCTCGCTCGCCCCCCTCACTCCCTCCCTCCCTCGCCCCCCTCACTCCCTCCCTCCCTCGCCCCCTCACTCCCTCCCTCCCTCGCCCCCCCCTCCCTCCCCTCCCCCCCTCCCTCCCTCGCCCCCCCTCCTCCCTCGCCCCCACTCCCTCCCTCCCTCGCCCCCACTCCCTCCCTCCCTCGCCCCCACTCCCTCCCTCCCTCGCCCCCACTCCCTCCCTCCCTCGCCCCCACTCCCTCCCTCACTCGCTCGCTCGCTCCTCCCTTCCCTCCCTCCCTTCTCCTCCCCTCCCTCCCTCGCTCCTCCCATCCCTCCCTCCCTTGCTCCTCCCCTCCATCCCTTGGTCCTCCCTCCCTCGCTCCTCCCCTCCCTCGCTCCTCCCTCCCTCGCTCCCCCTCCCTCGCTCCCCCTCCCTCGCCCCTCCCCTCCCTCCCCTCCCTCGCTCCTCCCCTCCCTCCCCTCCCTCGCTCCTCCCCTCCCTCCCCTCCCTCGCTCCTCCCCTCCCTCCCCTCCCTGCCTTGCTCCTCCCCTCCCTGCCTTGCTCCTCCCCTCCCTGCCTTGCTCCTCCCCTCCCTGCCTTGCTCTTTCCCTCCCTGCCTTGCTCCTCCCATCCCTTGCTCCTCCCCTCCCTCCATCCCTTGCTCCTCCCTCCATCCCTTGCTCCTCCCCTCCCTCCATCCCTTGCTCCTCCCCTCCCTCCATCCCTCGCTCGCTCCCTCGCTCCCCCTCCCTCGCTCCCCCTCCCTCGCTCCCCCTCCCTCGCTCGCTCCCCCTCCCTCCCTCGCTCCCCCCTCCCTCCTCGCTCCCCCTCCCTCGCTCGCTCCCCCTCCCTCCCTCGCTCCCCCTCCCTCCCTCGCTCCCCCCTCGCTCCCTCCCTCCCCCTCGCTCCCCCCTCGCTCGCTCGCTCCCCCTCCCTCGCTCGCTCGCTCCCCCTCCCCCCCTCGCTCGCTCCCCCCCCCCTCGCTCGCTCGCTCCCCCTCCCTCCCTCCCTCGCTCCCCCCTCCCTCCCTCCCTCGCTCGCTCCCCCTTCCCTCCCCCCTCCCTCCCTCCCTCGCTCGCTCCCCCTCCCTCCCTCGCTCGCTCGCCCCCTCGCTCCTCGCTCGCTCGCCCCTCGCTCGCTCGCCCCCTCGCTCGCTCCCCCTCTCCCTCGCTCGCTCGTTCCTCCCTTCCCTTCGCTCGCTCCTCCCTTCCCTCCCTCCCTTGCTCGCTCCTCGCTCCCTTGCTCGCTCCTCCCTTCCCTCCCTCCCTTGCTCGCTCCTCCCCTCCCTCCCTCGCTCCTCCCATCCCTCCCTCCCTTGCTCCTCCCCTCCATCCCTTGGTCCTCCCCTCCCTTGGTCCTCCCCTCCCTCGCTCCTCCCCTCCCTCGCTCCTCCCCTCCCTCGCTCCTCCCCTCCCTCGCTCCCCCTCCCTCGCTCCTCCCCTCCCTCGCTCCCCCTCCCTCGCTCCCCCTCCCTCGCTCCTCCCCTCCCTCCCCTCCCTCCCTCCCCTCCCTGCCTTGCTCCTCCCCTCCCTGCCTTGCTCCTCCCCTCCCTGCCTTGCTCCTCCCCTCCCTGCCTTGCTCTTCCCCTCCCTGCCTTGCTCCTCCCATCCCTCCATCCCTTGCTCCTCCCTCCATCCCTTGCTCCTCCCCTCCCTCCATCCCTTGCTCCTCACATTCATTCCTCCCTCGCTCCTCCCCCCCTCGCTCCTCCCCTCCCTCGCTCCTCCCCTCTTCGCTCCCTCGCCCCCCCCCTCGCCCCCTCCCTCGCTCGCCCCCTCCCCCTCCCTCATCGCTCGCCTCCCCCCCCCTCCCTCGCTCGCTCCCCCCCTCCCTCCCTCGCTCGCTCCTCCCCCCTCCCTCGCTCGCTCCCCCTTCCCTCCCTCCCTCGCTCGCTCCCCCCCTCCCTCCCTCGCTCGCTCCCCCTCTCCCTCGCTCGCTCGTTCCTCCTTCCCTTCGCTCGCTCCTCCCTTCCCTCCCTCCCTCCCTTGCTCGCTCCTCCCTCCCTTGCTCGCTCCTCCCTCCCTTGCTCGCTCCTCCCTCCCTTGCTCGCTCCTCCCTTCCCTCCCTCCCTTGCTCACTCCTCCCTTCCCTCCCTCCCTTGCTCGCTCCTCCTTCCCTCCCTCCCTCCCTCGCTCTTCCCATCCTCCCCTCCCTCGCTCCTCCGCTCCTCCCCTCCCTCGCTCCTCCCCTCCCTGCCTTGCTCCTCCCCTCCCTCCCTGCCTTGCTCCTCCCCTCCCTCCATCCCTTGCTCCTCCCCTCCCTCCATCCCTTTCTCCTCCCCTCCATCCCTCCCTCGCTCCTCCCTCCCTCGCTCCTCCCCTCCCTGCCTTGCTCCTCCCCTCCCTTTCTCCTCCCCTCCATCCCTCCCTCGCTCCTCCCCTCCATCCCTCCCTCGCTCCTCCCCTCCCTCGCTCCTCCCCTCCCTGCCTTGCTCCTCCCCTCCCTTGCTCCTCCCCTCCCTCCTTCCCTCGCTCCTGCCCACTGCCTTGCTCCTGCCCTCCCTGCCTTGCTCCTGCCCTCCCTGCCTTGCTCCTGCCCTCCCTGCCTTGCTCCTGCCCTCCCTGCCTTGCTCCTGCCCTCCCTCCCTTGCTCCTCCCTCCCTTGCTCCTCCCTCCTTCCCTCCCTTGCTCTTCCCTCCCTTGCTCCTCCTTGCTCCTCCCCCGTCCTCCCCTCCTTCCCTCCCTCACTTGCTCCTCCTTCCCTCCCTCACTTTCTCCTCCCTCTCTCTATCCTCCCTCTCTCTCGCTCCTCCCTTACCTCCCTCACCCCTCCCTCTCGCTCGCTCCCTTCCTCGCCCCCCTCCCTCGCCCCTCCCTCTTGCTCGCTCGCTCCCTCGCCCCTCCCTCTTGCTCGCTCGCTCCCTCGCCCCTCCCTCTCGCTCGCTCGCTCCTCGCCCCTCCCTCTCGCTCCCTCCCTCGCCCCTCCCTCTCTCTCGCTCCCTCCCTCGCCCCTCCCTCTCTCTCGCTCCCTCCCTCGCCGCCTCCCTCTCTCTCGCTCCTCCCTCTCCCCTCCCTCCCAGGTTCATGCCTCCTGATGACCCTCTTGGTCGTCATGGTCCCAGTCTGGAGAACTTCCTGAGGAAACGTCCCATCATGCCAGAGCACAAGAAGCAGCCCTGTCCTTACGGTGGGCCCCACCATTATTATTAACTCTTTAGTATGTTTATCACTTCACCTTGACCATGTTCATGATGAAGACTTCTCCCAGTGTTATAATGTGAATGAATCATTTCTTCATCAGCTGGATGGCTTCCAGCTACTGGTGCTGAAGATGCATTGGGTTGCTACTTTCTAAGTGAACCACTGCCACATCATCACTAGCCTGTGTGCTAACCAGTACCCTATCCTTTCTCCCCCTTTCTTTAGGCAAGAAGTGCACTTACGGCCACAAGTGTAAGTACTACCACCCGGAGAGGAGTGCCCAGTGCCAGCGCTCGGTGGCAGACGAGCTGCGTGCCAGCGCCAAGACCTCTGCCACCTCTACTAGCGCCAAGGGCCAGGCTGGCGAGGCCGGGCTGGTGAAGAGCCACAGCGTGCCCAACAATGTAGCGATGGGCACCAAGAGAAGTTCTGCCCCTAAAAGGCAGTGTGACCCCAGCATCCGGGCGCTGTCCTACGGCGAGGCAGAGGACAAGCTGAGACACGCTGAGAAATGCAACAGCCTCAGTAGTAGTAGTGGGAGTAGTTGTTGTAGTGGGAGTGTTACTCTGTCCCCTGCCCCTGGAGGACCCCCCTCCTCTGCCCTCAGCGACCCCCAGGAACAGCCACCGAGCCTGGGCAGGGACACACCCTACATGACCCTGCCGCACCCCCACCCTGACCCCTACTCCTCCAGCTGTGACCCTCCAGATCTGAGCTACTACTCAGTGACGCCGGCCCACTCTGACCTGGCAGCACGGAGGAATCCGGAGTCCCGCTTCCCGCTGGACACCGACCTGCGTCTGCTGGACTCGTCAGACTGTGTCAGCAGCGGATGTGACTCGTACGGAGAGCGAGCCTCCTGTCTGTGCTGCCCAGGCACTCTGCTGGACAAATACACCCACCATCAGCACCATCGACACAACCGCCTGTACTCTCAACACTCTGCCCCCCTGCTCGAGCCACACCACCCCTCCCCCCACACCTCTGTCCTCTATGGCTATCACCAGAGCCTGGCACGGGGCCACAGCTTCCCCCATGACGAGCCCCCTGACCCCCACCTGAAGCACCCTCTGTACCCCCTCCCCCTCCCCTCCAGCACCAGGCCATAGGCGCCCGCTCCAGCTGCCCTGGAGACTACCCCTCTGTGTCACAGTCCGGCCCCTACCCTGCTGGCTCCCCTCTGGGCCGCTGCCTGGCCAACACGCGGCTGGAGACGCTGTCAGACTCCCGGCTGTACAAACGCTCCCCGCCGCCCCCCAGGAAAGCCTTCTCCTGGGATCCCTACTGCAGCCAACCCCCTCAGTCCTGCTATGAGACCTACCAGAGTCTACCAGAGACCCACGATGTAGGCTGGGGACACACATTTCCATGGGGACAGACCACACACTCTTACCACCCCTCTCACCAACCCTACTCCTCTCAGCCCCCTCACCCACCCTACCCCCCTCACCCATCCCATGCCCCTCAGCCATCCCACCACCACATGCACCAGGAGCCCCCCGCCCTGAGCCGGTACGGGGAGGTGCGGGGTAAGGTCTACCTCAACCTGTGTAACATCTTCCCCTCTGAGCTGGTGGGCCGGGTTATGGGGAGGAACCCCCATGTGACGGACGCCCAGCAGCTAGCTGCCGCCATCTTGGCTGAGAAGTCCCAGTCTGGCTACTGAGTCCAGCTAGACTACTACTCTCTCCCTATTCATAACAGTTAGTTGTAGTTTTGACAATATAAGGGTTTGAATTTGTTTGACTGTACATTTGTTTGTGGATAACTTAAGTGTTAATCATGTGCAGGTGAGGACATGCATTGATTTACAAGTCACTGTTTGAAACATTTAAAAAAATAACTGTGGAATCCGAGGGATCTGATTATATTCCTAATCTTACTTCTATTCTATATTTTCTACTCCATTTGGAAACATTCACCCCCAAATTGGCCACCATTTATCAACAGATTCTTGGTTGTTGGGGATGTGTATATCTTCCTGTGTTCAATCGGTGTAATTTATTTGTTTCTCTGTTTTTCAGTGCTGTGTGTTCTGTTTGTGCCTGTTGTTGTTATGATAGTAGGTGGCTGAGTTAGTCTTCTCAGTTGAGAGAATGTCTTGCAGTAGTTGTAGAGGCGGGCACGTCTGTCGACCTTGTCTTGTTGTCTTAGTTTTAGTAAGGGACGTCTCTGGCCCCTCGTTTTGGCTCCAAGCCTGCAGCTGCTACAGACACGGTAGACTCAAGCTCAAATCCCAAGATAATGCCCTTTGGTTGTTTTCCCTGAAGACCAATCCAAAGGGCTCCGAGCCCCTGGCTTGATGTAGACAATCTGTTACAGTTACCGGCACAATCCCTGGTAGACAAGAGAAAGCTTTTCTTTATTGATACAATTTGTATCGTTCATTTAGGATTATATACCTGTGTGTATGTATATATATATATATATATATATATATATATATATATATATATATCTGTAGGTGTGTAATCGATTCATGAAAAGCTGTTTATATATATAGCTGGTGCATTTTAAACTCTAATACTGTATGAGATATTCCAGGAAACATTTTATTATTTTTAGACATGTTTTGGAATATTAATCAAATTAGATACATGGAAAAGGCGAGGTATTCTGACCTTTTGGGATGGAGAATCGCCTCGGCTGGGCTGAACCCAAGTGGCCAGCTAGGTGAAATGAAATGGGTAACTGCTGCGTGAAATATGCAGTGGGTCGGTAAACAATAAATCATTTTGTTAAGTAACGGAAAACCTTCTCTCTGGCACCGTGTGTCAGTGAGGGCCCGGACGTGGGCAAAAAGTCATGCCTTTACACGGCATTGTGCTTATGACACATCAAATACTCTGAACCATGTTCAGCAAACTGTTATGCATGTTTTGGTGACACTTTATTTTAATTGACTGTAATAAGTCATTTATAAAGTGTGTTCACCATTTACTAAACATTAGTCTTTTTGCAGACCCTGATCTGAAGTGAGCGCTATTTATACTTTGATGTTGAGTGACCAATGTAATTTCAGCAGTACCTGGTGAGAGTAAACTGACAACACAGGATATTTAAGGAAATATATACATTTGTGCGAGTGTACTGTTTGCAAATGCCATATAAACGGTTTATAACGGACCCTTATAAAGTGTTAGCCATGTTTTCTTGTCTCATATTAGCTTGACAACTCCGTGCCTATCAAATATAGTATTGGCTTTGTATTCTTCATTAACAATTGGTTGTCGTTGTTTTGTTGGAAATCCATAGTCTTGTCAGATGTGATGAGTTGTCACTAATTTCCAGAACACCAGACAGAGAATTTAATGTACTTAGAATAACATTTACTATATTTCAGATTGGAGTTTTCCTTTGATCTAATTCTGAGGGCAGAAAAAAATTGATTAAAAAAAACCCCCCACAAGTCTTCAATTCTCAGCATCATCAAGATTAGAACCTGTGACCTTCTGGTCCCAGTGCCTAGTCCACTACACCAACAGGGGGGAGGGCACCACGCTTGTTTTTTCACATATTTAAAGTTGTCCATTTAGACTGTTAGTTTTGAAATGTGATTAGTATGTTGGAAAACAAAAGTATCATTGGGATTTGAACTGGCAACCCTGTGTGTGACACCATTTGACTCACCTGCATATTCTGCCCATGGACTGACAGGGTTTCATCCATAGAGATAGGACTCTAATGCCCAAAAGCCTGTTTTAGCATGGGCAGCGCCATTGAGGCCTTTCACGAGTTTGAAGTCGTCAGCTAGGTGGGACTTCCTATGGGTTAAAGAAGGATCACATAATTCCATCCAGGTCATCAGGAGGGGTCAACCAATTAATTATACTTGTGAGGAAACATTCCATCACCAACCTTGGCTTTATGCCATTTTAAAACACACTCTAGGTGGCAGTGTGCACCCTTTCCATTTGTTTGCCAACTCAGACGTAAATTGACTACTTCAAAATGGAGATGGCCGCAATGTCTATGGTTCCAAGCGGTTTGAGCAAGTTCAAATAAAGGAAAACACCAATTTGATATGCAACAACTAAATGGTTAATTTGGCTTTACCATTCCTGATGTGATCAGATGTTAGTGGCAGCTGACCAGATAGGACACTGAGAAAATTAACATTTTCAGATCAAGAGATGAACTGCTCATTGTATGTTCTTGTTATAACCAAGCATCAAGATGGCATTAATTAAACCATGCATGAACAGTATTGTTCTAGGTTCGTCTAAAGAATCACTGATCAACATAACTTTTACTGGTGTCAGAGGTACCAATCATTTAAACCAATACTATATTTGTTAAATATATAAAAAGGCAACTTCATTTTAAACTTTTATTGTGAAACCAATGGACTAAGCTCCACCCGGGCCTTTATCTTACAGAAACGCTAGTATGAACATAAGGAAAAACTGAACCACATACATGACAGCTGGTTCCAACACAGGCATCACTGACACGGCTCTCACTGGAGGCGACACAAGCAGGCTAACAGGCTCAGCCAATGGGAAAAGCCCAACTCAATGCACCCTGCCCTAAATATGGGGGATGCTGGCATGTAGAGTAGTTCTCTTTTCACCTCCAGTGAGCTACTGATGCATGCTGGTAGATAGTTTGATCTTGGAACACGTTACAAAAATAACAGTTGGAAGCACAGTTTTTTTGTATGGCAAATACAACCCCTATATTTGGACACTCACTGGGTTAGCGAAAAGGCAGGTTTGGGTCAAGCCCCTTCAGTGTCCTCCAGATTAAAACTCTGGTTTTAAGATCTCAACTTAAACCAGCTGTCTAGTGTAGCATAACAAAAAATACATTCCATCCGATTGCAAATTTTAAAAAACTGAACACTTCCGTTAATTCAAAACTTACTGGTAACATTTATCCACAATGCTGGAGTTCATTTGATTTGCAGTAAGTGAAAAGATCAAGGTCTGAAAATGTTTTTATTGGCCTGTCCTCTATTCCCACTGAACATAACATTGAGGTGGGGGGGGGTTGACCCAGGAGGCTGGGTCCCTCTAATGAGAGCGTATAAATAGGGGGGCACATTCACCTCTAACATCTGCATTGGTCTGTCTCTTCACAGTCCTAAAATGGTGGCACTCTGCCATTGAGTTTCCCTCCATCCTGCTGACAGCTGTGGCAGAGAGAGAATGGTGAGGAGAAACATGGTCCTATTCTGGCCCCAGTTGGCTGTCGGCAGACATGCAGGTCCTGAGTCCAAACAGCTTCATGATAACCAGTCAAACCAGCTCAACTACCACAGGACACAGACACCATGTCTACACAGCCTGGGTCACGGAAGTTCTCAACCTTACTACTGCACAGTATCAGAACAGTCCACTGCAGACTCACAGCCGTGTCCTCAGTGTTGGATTGGCTTGGCTTGTGTGACCTTTGATCTGTATAATTTAGGTTTAGTTACAGTTCAGAGAAAGGTAGTAACACAAAACACAAGGTAGATATCTCAGAGAGACCACCATGTAAAACTAGCTCCAAACTTAGTATCATTTTTTGATCAATTGTCTCCACTAGTGACACTTCAATGTGTCATCGCTTGAAAGTACACCTGGCATAAAAATAGCACTAATTTCAGTTGAAACGTTAACCAATAAAACTACATCGCCTCCTAGTCTGAATTTGTCAAGCCAGTCAAAACTCAATCTGTGGGAGGGGATTTGCGACAGAGTGTTTGTTTGGTCAGTCACCATGGTTACAATATTGAGGTAGAGATCTGTTCTCTGATGAGGACTAACATTTTCATGGGCTCTTCAGCCAGAAAGACCATGGTTTGCCTCTTCGAAAAGTCACTACTATGCAGACAGACAATACTGGCACTAACAGCACTTAAGCGTCTTTTCCAGGCCTTTGTGAGCTGGTAGGCAGAGGAAACCATCTTTGGTGACTGGACATGAAACATTAAGAGTCAGCTCACAGGAGCTAAACTAACAGCTTTCGCTTCCTACCCGTCTCTCGCACACACACACATCTAACCAATTAGCTTATCTCCATCATACTATCAGCTTATCTCAGACCAAATGTGTTTCACAACATTATTTATCCTTGAGCACCAAATCAAATCTCACTATATTCTACCTTATCACGTGAAATCATTGGCTTCCCATTGGAGACCAGTCTTTCATTCATCAAGACTCACGCCTCTCCTCAAGACTGGTGTAGTGGCTTTGCACTGATGCTCAGAGTCTAGATAGTAGGGCCGTTCAACAAAATGACTTCCTTTTGCATCCCTTTGATATTTTAAGTAGAAATGGTGAATCAATATAGACATTTTAAAAGCCTGTTCTTTTCAAATGAAGTGCCCTTTAATATAGACCACATGGTAAGTTCAATAAATCAGATTTTTATATGAATAAAGACAGTGGCAAAATTCAGCATTCGCCTCCGTCTTCCAAGAAGATTTTAACCCAGTTAACAACAATTTCTCCAGGTTTTCACCATCATTGTTAAGCAATAGTTATTTTGTTGCTTTGACGAACACATTTCTTTAGACTTTATTTCATGTGATTAGTGATTCATTTTAAGGTTACAAAAAAACCTGGTCTCTCATTTTAAAGTCAGCCCTGTTACGACAACTGAACTCTCACTTTAATATGGTGAAACTATTCCTTTCTAAATGTATTTTTCTCCAAAAGAAAACATTGAATATCTAATAGTCAAATCATAGTGGAAAAGCAGGTGAGCTGGTTCTACTCTTTTTGGCCATTTTTGTGGTAGGAGTGGGTCGAGCATAACACTTCAACCCTGTTTACTCATAGGCTCATATCTTTCAAAACAATGTTTTGAAAATTATTCACAACATACCTGAATGGATCGATCCCCTAACACAAGCCTCTACCAGCCTCGGACCAATCTCCCGTCAAAGTTAACAATGAGAACAGAGAACTTAACAAACAGGGCTTCAATAAAACGTGTTATAACCATAGATCAGAACAAAAGCAAAAAAGGTTTGAAAGTACCAGACAGCATCAATACGTTCAACTGAAGACAGAGTCAGTAACACTAAAGCATTGCCTACTAGCTTTCTGGCAAGAACAACAAAGCTTTCCATACCCCTGTTCGCTTAAAAATCTAATCTTTCCCATTTTGGTTTTTCTTGCGTCTCCACATTAGATATTTGAAAGCAAAGCACAGACACATCCTTTGCAATACAAGGAGAATACCACTTTTGGAATGGTGCAAAGCGTTGCTTGCGCCCGATTCCTGATGGAGATGCGGGCAGAGCTTTGGCAAAGTTTGAGGCGGTGGCGGCCGTGCCCTCTGGAACCTTTGCGGTTATGGGTACGGGGAAAAGGGGGGAGTGTAGGAGGGACAGCGCCTGTTGTTCTGGCGAAAAGCGAGTCTCCAACGAACGGATGGGGGAACCCAGAACAGATCACATGGACTCAAACTCGTCGATGCGCTGCTTGGTGTTGCCCAGGCGGATCTGACGTAGGGTCTTGTACTTGTCTCTCCCGGCCTTCACGTTCTCCGCGTGAAGCATGTCATTCTGGGTCTTCATGGTATCGTCTATGGCTTCAGCCAGCTCCGAGCTCAACACCTGGGGGAGGAGAGAAAGGGAGAGGGTAGAGAGAGGGTTGATTGACAGTTAACGCCATCAAGCAACTAAAGAAGGCCCTTTAAGGGGAGGTCATCAGGTCTTGGGGTTAGAGGTCAGAGGGGACCGACCTGCAGCTGTTTCTTGAGGCGCTCGTTCTTCTGGGCCTCGGTGACGCGCTCCTCCTCGCTGCGCAGGTCCAGGGCACTCACGCCCTCCAGGGAGAGCTCGGCGGCATCCTCTGCGTGGTTCTCGTCCTGCTCCTCGTGCTCGCTCTCCGTGGAGCCGCCCGCTGGCGTCGACGGGATCGTCATCACAGTCTTCAGCTCCTCCTTGGTCTTCTCCAGGTCGTCCTGGGCTGAGATGGCCTGGGGAGAAGGGGAGTGCTGGCGAGTTATGGGACTTATTCAGGAAGGTGCAACGTTATAGAACATTTCAGTACAACCTACAACTGACTGATTCTATACAGTGTAGTCTATATTGTAACCAGGACACAGTGTAGAACGTAGGGAGGTGGTTACCTTCTGCTGCCATTCAGTGGCCTCCTCTTCCTTTTTCCTCTTGGCTTCCTCCAACAGGGCTATTTTGGCGGTGAACTCGCCCAGCTCAGCGGCCAGTTGTTCCTGGTTCTTCATCTGGTCAGCGGCCTGCCTGGCCAGCTCCGCCTTGGCCTCCTCCGCTGCCTGTCTCTCCCTCTCCAGCCTCTCCGCCTCCTCCCTGGCTCTCTTCCTCTCCTGCTCCAGCTCCAGGGCCCTGCGTGTCTGCTCTTCCAACTCTGTGACCATGAACAAAATACACAAAGTCCGCTAGCCCGTCTCAAAAAACAACCCTTTTCGCCGTTCGTCTTCCTCAAACCATGTCCAGCAGCACCCACAATTTTTACAATGTGACCAATGGGATGCTCGGGTCAGCCATGATCTCACAAAAATTGTGATTGACTTTAAGAACAACAACAAAACAACCTATAAACAGTGAGAGAGGACCCACACACAACAGTAAAAACAGTATGGAACAAAAAAAGAAAACAACATGGATGTCGCCCAAGTCAGTCTATACCACTGGAACACAATGTGGATGTCTCTCTCAACACACCACCAAGTCAGTCTGTACCACTGGAACACAATGTGGATGTCTCTCTCAACACACCACCAAGTCAGTCTATACCACTGGAACACAATGTGGATGTCTCTCTCAACACACCACCAAGTCAGTCTATACCACTGGAACACAATGTGGATGTCTCTCTCTCAACACACCACCAAGTCAGTCTGTACCACTGGAACACAATGTGGATGTCTCTCTCTCAACACACCACCAAGTCAGTCTGTACCACTGGAACACAATGTGGATGTCTCTCTCAACACACCACCAAGTCAGTCTGTACCACTGGAACACAATGTGGATGTCTCTCTCTCAACACACCACCAAGTCAGTCTGTACCACTGGAACACAATGTGGATGTCTCTCTCTCAACACACCACCAAGTCAGTCTGTACCACTGGAACACAATGTGGATGTCTCTCTCTCTCAACACACCACCAAGTCAGTCTGTACCACTGGAACACAATGTGGATGTCTCTCTCAACACACCACCAAGTCAGTCTATACCACTGGAACACAATGTGGATGTCTCTCTCAACACACCACCAAGTCAGTCTATACCACTGGAACACAATGTGGATGTCTCTCTCAACACACCACCAAGTCAGTCTATACCACTGGAACACAATGTGGATGTCTCTCTCTCCCCTCTACCACTGGAACACAATGTGGATGTCTCCCTCTCCCCCTCTACCACTGGAACACAATGTGGATGTCTCTCTCTCCCCCTCTACCACTGGAACACAATGTGGATGTCTCTCTCTCCCCCTCTACCACTGGAACACAATGTGGATGTCTCGCTCTCCCCCTCTACCACTGGAACGCAATGTGGATGTCTCCCTCTCCCCTCTACCACTGGAACACAATGTGGATGTCTCCCTCTCCCCCTCTACCACTGGAACACAATGTGGATGTCTCCCTCTCCCCCTCTACCACTGGAACACAATGTGGATGTCTCGCTCTCCCCCTCTACCACTGGAACACAATGTGGATGTCTCTCTCTCCCCCTCTCTACCACTGGAAAACAATGTGGATGTCTCTCTCTCCCCTCTACCACTGGAACACAATGTGGATGTCTCTCTCTCCCCCTCTACCACTGGAACACAATGTGGATGTCTCTCTCTCCCCCTCTACCACTGGAACACAATGTGGATGTCTCTCTCTCCCCTCTACCACTGGAACACAATGTGGATGTCTCTCTCAACACACCACCAAGTCAGTCTATACCACTGGAACACAATGTGGATGTCTCCTCTCCCCCTCTACCACTGGAACACAATGTGGATGTCTCCCTCTCCCCCTCTACCACTGGAACACAATGTGGATGTCTCTCTCTCCCCCTCTACCACTGGAACACAATGTGGATGTCTCTCTCTCTACCACTGGAACACAATGTGGATGTCTCTCTCTCCCCCTCTACCACTGGAACACAATGTGGATGTCTCTCTCTCCCCCTCTACCACTGGAACACAATGTGGATGTCTCTCTCAACACACCACCAAGTCAGTCTGTACCACTGGAACACAATGTGGATGTCTCTCTCAACACACCACCAAGTCAGTCTGTACCACTGGAACACAATGTGGATGTCTCTCTCAACACACCACCAAGTCAGTCTGTACCACTGGAACACAATGTGGATGTCTCTCTCAACACACCACCAAGTCAGTCTGTACCACTGGAACACAATGTGGATGTCTCTCTCAACACACCACCAAGTCAGTCTATACCACTGGAACACAATGTGGATGTCTCTCTCAACACACCACCAAGTCAGTCTATACCACTGGAACACAATGTGGATGTCTCTCTCTCAACACACCACCAAGTCAGTCTGTACCACTGGAACACAATGTGGATGTCTCTCTCTCCACACCACCAAGTCAGTCTGTACCACTGGAACACAATGTGGATGTCTCTCTCTCAACACACCACCAAGTCAGTCTGTACCACTGGAACACAATGTGGATGTCTCTCTCTCAACACACCACCAAGTCAGTCTATACCACTGGAACACAATGTGGATGTCTCTCTCTCAACACACCACCAAGTCAGTCTGTACCACTGGAACACAATGTGGATGTCTCTCTCTCTCAACACCACCAAGTCAGTCTGTACCACTGGAACACAATGTGGATGTCTCTCTCAACACACCACCAAGTCAGTCTATACCACTGGAACACAATGTGGATGTCTCTCTCAACACACCACCAAGTCAGTCTATACCACTGGAACACAATGTGGATGTCTCTCTCAACACACCACCAAGTCAGTCTATACCACTGGAACACAATGTGGATGTCTCTATCAACACACCACCAAGTCAGTCTATACCACTGGAACACAATGTGGATGTCTCTCTCTCCCCCTCTACCACTGGAACACAATGTGGATGTCTCCCTCTCCCCCTCTACCACTGGAACACAATGTGGATGTCTCTCTCTCCCCCTCTACCACTGGAACACAATGTGGATGTCTCTCTCTCCCCCTCTACCACTGGAACACAATGTGGATGTCTCTCTCCCCCTCTACCACTGGAACACAATGTGGATGTCTCTCTCTCCCCCTCTACCACTGGAACACAATGTGGATGTCTCCCTCTCCCCCTCTACCACTGGAACACAATGTGGATGTCTCCCTCTCCCCCTCTACCACTGGAACACAATGTGGATGTCTCGCTCTCCCCCTACCACTGGAACACAATGTGGATGTCTCTCTCTCCCCCTCTACCACTGGAAAACAATGTGGATGTCTCTCTCTCCCCTCTACCACTGGAACACAATGTGGATGTCTCTCTCTCCCCCTCTACCACTGGAACACAATGTGGATGTCTCTCTCTCCCCCTCTACCACTGGAACACAATGTGGATGTCTCTCTCTCCCCTCTACCACTGGAACACAATGTGGATGTCTCTCTCTCTACCACTGGAACACAATGTGGATGTCTCTCTCTCTACCACTGGAACACAATGTGGATGTCTCTCTCTCCCCCTCTACCACTGGAACACAATGTGGATGTCTCCCTCTCCCCTCTACCACTGGAACGCAATGTGGATGTCTCCCTCTCTACCACTGGAACACAATGTGGATGTCTCTCTCTCCCCCTCTACCACTGGAACACAATGTGGATGTCTCTCTCTCCCCCTCTACCACTGGAACACAATGTGGATGTCTCTCTCTCCCCCTCTACCACTGGAACACAATGTGGATGTCTCTCTCTCTCCCTACCACTGGAACACAATGTGGATGTCTCTCTCTCTACCACTGGAACACAATGTGGATGTCTCTCTCTCTACCACTGGAACACAATGTGGATGTCTCGCTCTCCCCCTCTACCACTGGAACACAATGTGGATGTCTCCCTCTCCCCCTCTACCACTGGAACGCAATGTGGATGTCTCCCTCTCCCCCTCTACCACTGGAACACAATGTGGATGTCTCCCTCTCCCCCTCTACCACTGGAACACAATGTGGATGTCTCGCTCTCCCCCTCTACCACTGGAACACAATGTGGATGTCTCTCTCTCCCCCTCTACCACTGGAAAACAATGTGGATGTCTCTCTCCCCCCTCTACCACTGGAACACAATGTGGATGTCTCTCTCTCCCCTCTACCACTGGAACACAATGTGGATGTCTCTCTCTCCCCCTCTACCACTGGAACACAATGTGGATGTCTCTCTCTCCCCTCTACCACTGGAACACAATGTGGATGTCTCTCTCAACACACCACCAAGTCAGTCTATACCACTGGAACACAATGTGGATGTCTCCCTCCCCCTCTACCACTGGAACACAATGTGGATGTCTCTCTCTCCCCTCTACCACTGGAACACAATGTGGATGTCTCTCGCTCTACCACTGGAACACAATGTGGATGTCTCTCTCTCCCCCTCTACCACTGGAACACAATGTGGATGTCTCTCTCTCCCCTCTACCACTGGAACACAATGTGGATGTCTCTCTCAACACACCACCAAGTCAGTCTGTACCACTGGAACACAATGTGGATGTCTCTCTCAACACACCACCAAGTCAGTCTATACCACTGGAACACAATGTGGATGTCTCTCTCAACACACCACCAAGTCAGTCTATACCACTGGAACACAATGTGGATGTCTCTCTCAACACACCACCAAGTCAGTCTATACCACTGGAACACAATGTGGATGTCTCTCTCTCAACACACCACCAAGTCAGTCTGTACCACTGGAACACAATGTGGATGTCTCTCTCAACACACCACCAAGTCAGTCTATACCACTGGAACACAATGTGGATGTCTCTCTCAACACACCACCAAGTCAGTCTATACCACTGGAACACAATGTGGATGTCTCTCTCAACACACCACCAAGTCAGTCTGTACCACTGGAACACAATGTGGATGTCTCTCTCAACACACCACCAAGTCAGTCTGTACCACTGGAACACAATGTGGATGTCTCTCTCAACACACCACCAAGTCAGTCTATACCACTGGAACACAATGTGGATGTCTCCCTCTCCCCCTCTACCACTGGAACACAATGTGGATGTCTCCCTCTCCCCCTCTACCACTGGAACACAATGTGGATGTCTCTCTCTCCCCCTCTACCACTGGAACACAATGTGGATGTCTCTCTCCCCCTCTACCACTGGAACACAATGTGGATGTCTCTCTCTCCCCCTCTACCACTGGAACACAATGTGGATGTCTCTCTCTCCCCCTCTACCACTGGAACACAATGTGGATGTCTCTCTCTCAACACACCACCAAGTCAGTCTATACCACTGGAACACAATGTGGATGTCTCTCTCTCAACACACCACCCAAGTCTATAAGATCAGATGGTAGTGTTGGGGGAGGGGGTTAAAAGAAGTGTTTCTGAGTGGACTTAATGTTTACCTGGTGCTGAGAACAGTGCTATAAGAAGTAAGAGATGAGAGTTTAGTACCGCGGTGCAGTGAGGACCAGTCTAGAAGGTTAGGGTCAGGTCCCATTGGCATACTGACCGACACTGACCAACCAACAGCCCCATGTAGAGCCCACATATCAACACCACGAAAACCCTCCAGGTGACGCCAGAGACAGGTTTACCTAGCATTTACAACAGTGGAACATTTGCACCTGATATTGCCCTGGGTCAATATAGATTTTAAATACAAAGTAAATATATAATTCCCCTATGGCAAATAAGAGGTGCAGATATTGCATGAATGCTGAATTATAGAGTGTCTACACTTGTACAGAGACAGGAGGAAAGTTAAAAGGTTGAACTTCAGGGGAGATGTGGGAAGACAGGAGGAAAGTTAAAGGGTTGAACTTCAGGGGAGATGTGGGAAGACAGGAGGAAAGTTAAAGGGTTGAACTTCTGTGGAGCTGTGGGAAGACAGGAGGAAAGTTAAAGGGTTGAACTTCTGTGGAGCTGTGGGAAGACAGGAGGAAAGTTAAAGGGTTGAACTTCTGTGGAGCTGTGGGAAGACAGGAGGAAAGTTAAAGGGTTGAACTTCTGTGGAGCTGTGGGAAGACAGGAGGAAAGTTAAAGGGTTGAACTTCTGGGGAGATGTGGGAAGACAGGAGGAAAGTTAAAGGGTTGAACTTCAGGGGAGATGTGGGAAGACAGGAGGAAAGTTAAAGGGTTGAACTTCAGGGGAGATGTGGGAAGACAGGAGGAAAGTTAAAGGGTTGAACTTCAGGGGAGATGTGGGAAGACAGGAGGAAAGTTAAAGGGTTGAACTTCAGGGGAGATGTGGGAAGACAGGAGGAAAGTTAAAGGGTTGAACTTCAGGGGAGATGTGGGAAGACAGGAGGAAAGTTAAAGGGTTGAACTTCAGGGGAGATGTGGGAAGACAGGAGGAAAGTTAAAGGGTTGAACTTCAGGGAGATGTGGGAAGACAGGAGGAAAGTTAAAGGGTTGAACTTCAGGGGAGATGTGGGAAGACAGGAGGAAAGTTAAAGGGTTGAACTTCAGGGGAGATGTGGGAAGACAGGAGGAAAGTTAAAGGGTTGAACTTCAGGGGAGATGTGGGAAGACAGGAGGAAAGTTAAAGGGTTGAACTTCAGGGGAGATGTGGGAAGACAGGAGGAAAGTTAAAGGGTTGAACTTCAGGGGAGATGTGGGAAGACAGGAGGAAAGTTAAAGGGTTGAACTTCAGGGGAGATGTGGGAAGACAGGAGGAAAGTTAAAGGGTTGAACTTCAGGGGAGATGTGGGAAGAGGCTGACTGGTACCTTCCTGGGCCCTCATCGTCTGGTCCTCGATCAGCCTCAGTCTCTCCATCAGTTCGTCCTTCTCTCGCTCTATTCTCTCCTTCTCTTTCTCGGCGTGCTCTCGTTTCTTCTTCTCGTTCTCCAGCTGGGCTCTGTCAGGAATTGATGAAGGGATATCTCATCTAACCGCTAGGAAATTAACCCTTGCAACGAAGCACTATATAGGTGTGTTTTTCATCGTCACCTTAAGTGATTGTATCTTATTAAAGTGTACAGTAATATCCAGGGTATCAAACTAACATGTCAATGTATTGAACAAGATGTCTTGTTAATGTCTATGTAATGTCAACATTCTGGATATTATTGACTTTTATTGATATTATTGACTTTATAAAATATTCTGAAAAGGTGATGTTTGTTAGAAAGGTTCAAATATACAGCATACCTGCTATGGAATGTCTCTACATAGGCTTTCATTTCTGTCAACATATAGCTATGACTATGAAAGTCAAGTAAATATCCTTGATAGCTATTTATATACAGTCTAATACTGCCCTCTAGTGGTGCTGATCCAGGGTATTGTCAGAAGGTGTGTGTCTGCGTTAGTGTGTGTCTCTATGTGCTCCTCCTGTACCTCTCCTGCTGTTTGTGGTGTTTCTCCTCTCTGGCCTGGGCCTTCATCTGTTGCACCTCGATGGTGTCAGGCTTCCTCCTCCTCATGTACAGCTCGTGGTTCCCCATACACAGAGCCAGGATCCGCTTGTTGATCCGCAACCGTGGCGCGTAGAACACAAAGTCCTACAGGGACACAGGAGACCCGAATTTAGGGGAACCCGTTAGGATGGCTAGGTAGACCATGAGATTACTATGTTTGACAACAGAGAATATGATAAACTCTTTAGAGTATAAATCACTACTACTTATTAAAGTGTTCTGGAAAAGGGATCTGTGCCTTCACATCTTGTTGTTTTAGGATCTTAAAAGGAAAATCAGACGAAGGGAGACTTACTGGAGCTTTCTTGTCAATGGGTTTGATGACAAACTTCTTGTCGTTGAAGGAGATGTTTCGGATCTCGCTCCAAGGGAAGCCGATCTTTGGTGTCAGTCTGGGGGGGGAATGTTGATATTTGGTAATTGATGCACACAGACAGTTTTCAATATTAAAAATTAAAGTCGTATTTTGGGGTGTAAAATATTGTGCTATAAAAGCTGGCAGCAGATGGCGATGATAGGCGAGAGACGTCCAAATCCAAGTCAATTGCTGTATACTATACTGATCTGTGATCAGATTTCAGTCCTGCCAATGCAAGTCTCTACTCAAGAAATTGGCACTGCATTATTGTCTACCAGCTGATCTGAGGTCAGTGTTGGGAAAGAAAGGGAATGGGTCTGAGTGGCAGGGCGGGAAACCATTTCAAAGCCGTGCCACAGTTGTGTCCCATCCACAAATGAGGGGGAAGACCGGAAGAGTAACAGACCCTACTTACTCTCTCTTCCCCCACCCCTCTCTCCTCTACTGCTAAAAGTAACATTTACTCATCCTTCTCTTTCTCTCTTTTCTTCTTGGACATCTTTCATTCACCCCAACAATCAAACTACAATTTGTAAAGTAGAACAACTAGGCAAAATCTGATTAAACATCTGCTTATCATTACAGTAGATTTCCAATAGGCCAGCCATAGTTGATACAGCTGTAGTAGTGAGACTGACTTGTCTTCGTGTTCGTAGATGTTGAGTCCCAGGGCGTCCACTCCCAGCCACAGCTCTGTCCCCTTCTTGTTCTTGATCTCAAAGTAGTTGACTCCGTACATCTCCAGGTCCTGAGCTATCTTCAGGTACTCCATCATAGAGTCCTCTCTGGGGGAAAAGCACATTGTTACGTTTCTGACATGGAAATGTCTCAATGTGGTGGAACCATTCAGACAAATGCATCTTCTACGAGACAAAACACCTCTCCCAATAACCCTGAAACACACACAGAGAAAGAGAAGGAAATCCACACAGACCTGAGCATGCCTCGGTGCTCCTCATGCCAGGTCTGTATCCGGTCCTCCCACTGCTCCTTGGTGAGCTTGTGCTGCTCCAGGACTCTACACAACACAGAACATTCCAGAGGAAATTTAAAAATTTAAAATCAATTTTAAAAAAACATTCCAGGATTCCTTGTTAGAATGTGGATGGTGCATGACTCCGGGATATCCCTGCTTCTGGCCAGTGGCCACTCACCTCTGTGGCAGCAGTCTGTCGTTGGTGAGGTAGCCAGGCTTGTGGCTGTCTTTGTTGTAGTCGGTGTACTTGGCCTGGACAGAGTAGGATGCCAGCAGCACGGCAGTCTCTGGGGGACAGTAGTTCTCATCGTTCAAAATGGCCTCCTTCACCTGGTCAGAGAAGCCAAAAGGAGAGAGGAAAACAAACAAGGGAAAAATAAAGTAGAGGTCATGTGACCTCATCTCACCTTGCCCAGTAAGGTACTGAACTTACTTAGGTAGAATTTGGCATCAAGACACCACAAGTAAAAAGTATTTAAAAAAAATAAATGTCTGTTTTTGACTGTCAAGACTTAGAATACTGATGACTTAGAATCCTAGACCAACAATGAAAAGCCCCCCCCCTGACTGACGTGGTGTCATCACTGTGCGACAAAGACGGAAGCGTTGTTCGAATACCCATACTGTATACTGCATGCTATTTGTATACTAAGATGAACTAACGGTATCCTTTCAGATGAGTGTACCGTTGAAGCCACGCCCATTTTCTGAAGAATTACATTATGGGCCCTAAAACCACAGAAATAGTGTCCACTGTTTGAATACTTCCTATTTTGGTGAATGTACAACATCTGGAAACTTTTGGCATACTAGAAATATATATATATACACTATGACCAATAAGCATACTACATTCTCAATATATGTCACAAATATTATGGTTAGTATGAGTATTGGAACACAACTAGTGTCAGTTACCTGCAGGAAGAAGAGTCTCTGTGTGATCTCCTGGATCAGCTCCTCAGACACGTCCTCAGGGAAGAACTTGGCCCGGAACTTAAACTGCAGAGGGTTCTCCTTCTTTACGTCCTGGGCTGTCACCTAGAGGGGACAACACCTTTAAAGCCCTGTACAGACACAACAAGACCACTAGAGGTAGACTAGACGACTGTCAGTAGTCTGGAGTGCCTTCTATCGCCTTGTCTCCTCTCCCTTATCTGCACTGACAGGGGAAAAACGTGGCTGGCTAAGATGCATGCTCAGTAAGCATCCGTGTTTGACTATTGAGATACTTGGAGGATCTAGAAGCTTTACAATCTAAGCTTTATAAACTGGGCTATAAAGCTAAATCATAGATGTTGGTTATGAAGCCATAAAGGTATGAACAAACTTATGTTTTCTAATCTTATCCTAATTAGTGATAGGATTGGACCCTCTTTACAGCCGCTTACGTCCCAGACTCCAGGGCCTAGAATCAGAACACTTTCCACTGGAGACAACTGTTACAATAAATCCTGCTGTAGATCACCCTGACAGAACCACACTGCTCTACGACTACTGAACTAGTTCCAACACACACACACACACACAAACTCACTCTCTCCGTCTTTTACAGGCACTTCAGAGCAGTTTCTTTGGGGATGGGGGGGTCTTTGGCCTGAGTGTGACAGGAAGTCTGTGAAAGTGCACATTTGAGGCCCCCTGACCACAGCCTAATAACCAGCTCAAACTGACTGCCTGCTGGCAGCCGCTCTGGAAACAGAGAGTAAGAGAAGAGATAGAGAAACCACGAGAGAGAGAATGAGAGAAGACACCTTTTTATTAAGCTTCAGCCACGTGCTGTAACCCTTGCTGTCCACGTACTGCAGTCCGAAGAACCAGACCTCTCGAAGCCCCACCGTCTTCACCACCTGTTAACATCAGACAATACTCCACCATTAAACAGTTGGGAGGGTGGGATTACTGAAAAAGTCACATTTCTCATGTGAAAAGTCCTATAGAACGCAACATGCTAGCAACCATTTGTTTCATGACAAAAGTTCAGACTTCATGCGACTAGGATGAAAGTTAGTCTCACATGTTACTGTGTAAATAAATATACTGCAATGCAGGTTTAATTGAGAGGCGCGTTTTAGCCTCTGCCTGACTGGAGGCTCCTCGGCAGCGATGGGCCCACTGTGGCATAACTTCTCCACAGTGGGCCCTGGGCTCACCGTTAACTCTGGGAGGGTGACTAATAGCCCAGCCAGTTGACACGCGGCAACAAGCTACTTAGATCCACTCTGTCTGTTAACTGCAGAGGAGGGCAATGAGGCGGATGGCCATAACTCCTGCTGATTCCCTGGAAATGGATTGTGAGTGTGTGTGTACTGGGAATACAAAACACACACTGTGAAGTGTAAGAAGACAGCTGGACACACCGTCCAGGACAGTCGCCACCTGCCTGCTCGTCAATGGTCTCATTCACTACAGTTCTTCAGCCCTCCTAAATGCTCTCCAGTTTCTGTTTGTGAGAAAATGCTCTGGTACCGTTGATTGTCACGGCGATATCTTTAACATGTGTTACAGAGTAGCTTTACAGGCATATAGGGACCTCAACAGGGATAGAAATTAGGCTCGGACATTACAATTAGAGGTCGACCGATTATGATTTTTTTCGACGCCGATACCGATTATTGGAGGACCCAAAAAGCCGATGCCGATTAAAATCGGCCGATTTTTTATTTTTTTTTGTAATAATGACAATTACAACAATACTGAATTAACACTTATTTTAACTTAATATAATACATCAATAAAATCAATTTAGCCTCAAGTAAATAATGAAACATGTTCAATTTGGTTTAAATAATGCAAAAACAAAGTGTTGGAGAAGTAAAAGTGCAATATGTGCTATGTAAGAAAGCTTTCAGTTCCTTGCTCAGAACATGAGAACATATGAAAGCTGGTGGTTCCTTTTAACATGTCTTCAATATTCCCAGGTAAGAAGTTTTAGGTTGTAGTTATTATAGGACTATTTCCCTCTATACCATTTGTATTTCATTAACCTTTGACTATTGGATGTTCTTATAGGCACTTTAATATTGCCAGTGTAACAGTATAGCTTCCGTCCCTCACCTCGCTCCTCCCTGGGCTCGAACCAGCAACACAACGACAACAGCCACCATTGAAGCAGCGTTGCCCATGCAGAGCAAGGGGAACAACTACTAAAAGGCTCAGATCGAGTGACGTTTGAAATGCTATTAGCGCACGCTAACTAGCTAGCCATTTCACTTCGGTTACACCAGCCTCATCTCGGGAGTTGGTAGTGCTTGACGCACAACGAAGAGCTGCTGGCAAAACACACGAAAGTGCTGTTTAAATTCATGTTTAGGCGCCTGCTTCTGCCTACCACCGCTCAGTCAGATACTTGTATGCTCAGTCAGATTATATGCAACGCAGGACATGCTAGATAATATCTAGTAATATCATCAACCATGTGTAGTTAACTAGTGATTATGATTGATTGTTTTTTATAAGATAAGATTAATGCTAGCTAGCAACTTACCTTGGCTTACTGCATTTGCGTAACAGGTAGTCTCCTTGTGGAGTGCAACGAGAGAGAGGCGGGTCGTTATTGCGTTGGACTAGTTAACTGTAAAGTTGCAAGATTGGCTCCCCCGAGCTGACAAGGTGAAAGTCTGCCATTCTGCCCCTAAACGAGGCAGTTAACCCACCGTTCCTAGGCCGTCATTGAAATTAAGAATGTGTTCTTAACTGACTTGCCTTGTTAAATAAAAGGTATATAAAAAAATGTAAAGGGCAAATCGGCGCCCAAAAATACATATTTCCGATTGTTATGAAAACTTGAAATCGGCCCTAATTCATCGGCCATTCCGATTAATTGTCTTCTCTCTAATTACATCCTCATCCTCATCCTCCTCCTCCTCCAGTGTCAGGCTGAGAAGTTGCAGAAAATAACTATCCAACAATAACGATCCCAAAAACAGTCCGTCATTCAATGACCTCCAATGCACCCTCAAAACTACTGTTTAACCATGTCATTGTTGAAATGACATCAATGTAATTAATTGGGGACATTGTCTCCACTCTCAACTCATTGAGGTGGCCCTCGTGGGACAAATCCTTTGAGTGAACCATAGGACCAGGGCAGGCCCTGGTTTTACCCCAGCTAGCTAGATGTCTATATCATATGAATATTTCAGCCAGGGACATCAATATTGCAATGGACGTGCTGCCTCAGCATGACTTGTCAGTCACAGTAATGCTGCTCCATTATGACAGGATAACAGTAGTGATACTATGACAACAGTAACTGACTGTCAGTCACAGTAATGCTGCTCCATTATGACAGGATAACAGTAGTGATACTATGACAACAGTAACTGACTGTCAGTCACAGTAACGCTGCTCCATTATGACAGGAGAACAGTACTGATGCTATAACAGTAACTGACTACACATCAATCAGGACAGTGTATATCAAAATACTAATCTTCAATGATAATACTAACAAAAAGGGAGAAATTAACCTCATCCAGGAACAAGGTAAAGCACCCACTTGATCTTACGTTTCATACTATAGCTCTATTAGGTTTTAAGTTATGGGAATTCTCTTGCTTACCTGGTCAAAGAGCTGTTTGCCAGTGGTGTTGGGCTGGATGGCAAACTCCAGCTCTGCGTCCATGGTGGTGACCCGCACATTAATCTACAAAACAAGTTTGCATGTTATTTGCCAGTTGCATATAATTTTCCATTCACTGTATTGCTGTACTGTAGGCCGTCAACTTTTCATGCAACACCGTCACCACTGTGTGCCGTGGTCAGCGTTTCAGGATGTGTCAGATGCAGCTTTAACACATTTCAAATGGTATTGAGTCAGCCATTTTGGTGGACATGAAATGAACAAACTCAATTTCAGTTTGTTTTAGTGCAGGAGACTGAACGCTCCTCAAGGGAGCAACAAAGGCCTTCCAGCAAGACAGAGAACTGAAGGAGTGTGGTGTGTGTGTTTGAATGGGCTAATGTAGTGCCTTGTGTGTGTCTTTTTGCCCTCTCAGCACTCTCACACACCTCCTCCCTGTGAGGCGGAGCAGAGGAGCGAGGCCAGCCATTGGCTGCTGCTGTCTGAGATGCACTAGGCTGGCCTGGCACCAGACCTGACACACAGCTGATAGAATAGGCCTGACCCGGAGGGCATCCTCCATGACTGACACACACATTCTCCATCCCGGTTTACCCAAACACACACACAAACACACCTCCTCACTGGAGAGGCAGAGGGGAAAATAAAAAACGACAGTGCGATATGCAGAGCGAAAGATGATGCCGAGTGGCGGCCAGCTGCACTCCAATCCGGATAGTGCAGCTGTGGGCGACTAAGGTTACAGTACCTTAGTGGCCCATTGAAAGAAGCAGCTTCCCTTGCTCACCCCGTTTCCTCTTTCTATCATGAATTACCCATGAAAGTACCAGATCAACGTGGAGCCATATACAGGGAGTACCCGTACCAGATCAACGTGGAGCCATATACAGGGAGTACCCGTACCAGATCAACGTGGAGCCATATACAGGGAGTACCCGTACCAGATCAACGTGGAGCTATATACAGGAGTACCAGTACCAGATCAACGTGGAGCTATATACAGGGAGTACCAGTACCAGATCAACGTGGAGCTATATACAGGAAGTACCAGTACCAGATCAACGTGGAGCTATATACAGGGAGTACCAGTACCAGATCAACGTGGAGCTATATACAGGGAGTACCAGTACCAGATCAACGTGGAGCTATATACAGGAAGTACCAGTACCAGATCAACGTGGAGCCATATACAGGAAGTACCCGTACCAGATCAACGTGGAGCCATATACAGGGAGTACCCGTACCAGATCAACGTGGAGCCATATACAGGAGTACCCGTACCAGATCAACGTGGAGCCATATACAGGGAGTACCCGTACCAGATCAACGTGGAGCTATATACAGGGAGTACCCGTACCAGATCAACGTGGAGCCATATACAGGGAGTACCCGTACCAGATCAACGTGGAGCTATATACAGTACCAGTACCAGATCAACGTGGAGCTATATACAGGAAGTACCAGTACCAGATCAACGTGGAGCTATATACAGGGAGTACCAGTACCAGATCAACGTGGAGCTATATACAGGGAGTACCAGTACCAGATCAACGTGGAGCTATATACAGGAAGTACCAGTACCAGATCAACGTGGAGCTATATACAGGAAGTACCAGTACCAGATCAACGTGGAGCCATATACAGGAAGTACCAGTACCAGATCAACGTGGAGCCATATACAGGGAGTACCCGTACCAGTGGAGCCAGATCAAGATCAACGTGGAGCCATATACAGGGAGTACCCGTACCAGATCAACGTGGAGCCATATACAGGGAGTACCCGTACCAGATCAACGTGGAGCCATATACAGGGAGTACCCGTACCAGATCAACGTGGAGCCATATACAGGGAGTACCTGTACCAGATCAATGTGGAGCTATATACAAGTTGTAAATTCAATCAAGTTGTAGAAACATCTCAAGGATGATCAATGGAAACAGGATGCACCGGAGCTCAATTTCAAGTCTCATAGAAAAGTGTCTGAATACTTACATATGTAAACATATGTGTTTATTTTTTAGTAATTTACTAACATTCCTAAAAACCTGTTTTCACTAGTGGTTAGAGCGTTGGACTAGTAACCGAAAGGTTGCAAGTTCAAATCCCCGAGCTGACAAGGTACAAATCTGTCATTCTGTCCCTGAACAGGCAGTTAACCCACTGTTCCTAGGCTGTCAACCCACTGTTCCTAGGCTGTCATTGAAAATAAGAATTTGTTCTTACCTGACTTAAACTAGTTAAATAAAGGTAAAATAAACTAGAAAAATTATAGGGTGTGTAAATTGCTAAGGATTTTTTTCCTAAATGGAATCCATTTTAGAATAAGGCTAAAACATAACAAAAGTCAAGGAGTCTGCATACTTTCCAAGGCACTGTACATGCTTGATTTTCATATCAACATTTCACTGTATGTGTTCGTGCCGGTATGCGTGTGCATGTGTAGTGTAGTGTACACTCATTGGCCAGTACACCCCCGTTCATGAAAATGGATCACTCCTCCAGACAGTGAGTCACTTCACTGTGACTTGCTATATAAAGCAGGCACACAGACATCCAGTTACTGTTCATTTGAACGTTAGAATGGGCAAAACGAGTGACCTAAAAGACATTAGGCTTTTCACGCAGGAAAGTGAGTGAATTGATACCAATTAAGCAACAAACGTTTCCGACACCTTGCAGAATTCATACCAAAGAAGACAGGCTGTTCTGGAGGCAAAGGGGGGGGTCCGAGCCAGTACTAGATGGGTGTACCTAATAAACTGAGTATATGTGTGTGGGCGTGTCAATGTGTGAGTGAGTATAGTGTGTTAACACTCTCTTCCCTGCTGTGTGCATCTGTGGACTAAGTCCTTAGTGATGTGGATGCCAAGGAACTTGAAGCTCTCAACCTGCCCCACTACAGCCCCGTCAACTTTCTACTATAGTTCACTTTCAGCTCCTTGGTCTTACGGATGTTGACAATTACTGCTACAGTTGAAGCCAGAAGTTTACATGCACTTAGGTTGGAATCATTAAAACTCATTTTTCATCCACTCCACAAACTTCTTGTTAACAAACTATAGTTTTAGCAAGTCGGTTAGGACATCTACTTTGTGCATGACAAGTAATTTTTCCAACAATTGTTTACAAAACAGATTATTTCACTTATAATTCACTGTGTCACAATTCCAGTGGGTCAAAAGTTTACATACAATATGTTGACTGTGCCTTTAAACAGCTCAGAAAATTATGTCATGGCTTTAGAAGCATCTGATAGGCAATTTACATCATTTGAGTCAATTGAAGTTGTACCTGTTAATGTGTTTCAAAGCCTACCTTCAAACTCCGTGCCTCTTTGCTTGACATCATGGGAAAATCAAAAGAAATCAGCCAAGACCCCCCAAAAAAAATTTGTAGACCTCCACAAGTCTGGTTCATCCTTGGGAGCAATTTCCAAATGCCTGAAGGTACCACGTTCATCTGTACAAACAATAGTATGCAAGTATAAAAACCATGGAACCACGCAGCCGTCATACCGCTCAGGAAGGAGATGCGTTCTGTCTCCTAGAGATGAACGTACTTTGGTGCAAAAAGTGCAAATCTGTCCCAGAACAACAGCAAAGGACCTTGTGAAGATGCTGGAGGAAACAGGAAGCTATATCCACAGTAAAACGAGTCCTATATCGACATAACCTGAAAGGCCGCTCAGCAAGGAAGAAACCACTGTTCCAAAACCACCATTAAAAAGCCAGTCTACGGTTTGCAACTGCACATGGGGACAAAGATTGTAGCTTTTGGAGAAATGTCCTCTGGTCTGATGAAACAAAAATAGAACTGTTTGGCCATAATTACCATCGTTATGTTTGCAGGAAAAAGGAGGCTTGCAAGCCGAAGAACACCATCCCAACCGTGAAGCACGGGGGTGGCAGCATTATGTTGTGGGGGTGCCTTGCTGAAAGAGGGACTGGTGCATTTCACAAAATAGATGGCATCATGAAGAGGAAAAATGTGTGGATATATTAAAACAACATCTCAAGACATCAGTCAGGAAGTTAAATCTGGGTCGCAAATGGGTCATGACCCCAAGCATACTTCCAAAGTTGTGGCAAAATGGCTTAAGGACAACAAAGTCAAGGTATTGGAGTGGCCATCACAAAGCTCTGACCTCAATCCTATAGAACATTTGTGGGCAGAACTGAAAAAGCTGATGCTAATATATGCATATTATTATTATTATTATTATTATTATTGGATAGAAAACACTGAAGTTTCCAAAACTGTTTGAATCATGTCTGTGAGTATAACACAGCTCATATGGCAGGCGTAAACCTGAGAAAAATCCAACCAGGAAGTGGGACATGAGGTTTGTAGATTTTCAAAGCTTGGCCTACCGAATACACATTGAGATATGGATGAGGTTGCACTTCCAAGGGCTCCCACTAGATGTCAACCGTCTTTAGAAACTGGTTTGAGGATTCTACTATAAAGGAGGGGCTCATGAGACCTCATTGAGTCAGTGGTCTGGCAGAGACCCTTGGTCTCATGACGCGCGCTCCCGACAGAGTTACCTCTCGTTCCAGTGCTTTTCTGAAGACCAAGAAATTCTCCGGTTGAAACATTATTGATGTTTTATGTTAAAAACATCCTAACGATTGATTCCATACAGCGTTTGACATGTTTCTAAAGGACTGTAACGGAACTTTTCTAGTTTTTGTCTGGATGAAGTGCCTGCGCATCATGAAGATGGATTACTGCGCTGAACACGCTAACAACAAGTGGCTATTTGGACATAAATGGAACTTTATGAAACAAATCAGTAATTTATTGTCGAACTGGGATTGCCTTCTGATGAAGAGCATCAAAGGTAAGTGAATATTTATGGTGTAGTTTCTAACTTTGTTGATTCCAAAATGGCGGATATTCCTCTGGCTGTTTTGGGCTCTGAGCGCCGTTCTCAGATTATGCTTTTTCCGTAAAGTTTTTTTGAAATCTGACACAGCGGTTGCATTAAGGAGAGGTCTCTCTAATTCTGTGAATAACGCTTGTATATTTTATCAATGTTTATTATGAGTATTTCTGCAAAATCACCGGATATTTTGGAATCAAAACATTACTGCACGTAAGGCGCCAATGTAAACTGAGATTTTTGGATATAAATATGCACATTATCAGAAAAAACATACATGTATTGTGTAACATGATGTCCTATGAGTGTCATCTGATGAAGATCAAAAGGTTAGTGATTAACTATCTATATTTCTGCTTTTTGTGACCCCTATCTTTGGCTGGAAAAATGGCTGTGTGTTTTTTCGACTTGGCGGTGATCCAACAATCATTTGTTGTGCTTTTGCTGTAAAGCATTTTTTTTAAATTTTATTTTATTTTTTTTAATTTTTTTTTTAAATCGGACACGATGGGTAGATTAACAAGATGTTTATCTTTCATTTGCTGTATTGGACTTGTTCATGTGGTAAAGTTACATATTTCTAAAAAATATTTTTGAATTTCACACGCTGCCTTTTCAGCGGAATGTTGTCGAGGGGTTGCTAGAAAGGTTAAGGTTAAATGAGGTGTTTCTTCTAAGGAACTCCGGTCAGGTCCCCTCCCTCAAATAGCTGATCGAGTCAGTCAGGGGATTGGATTAGAAGGGAATATGTACACATATAAACCAAACCACCACAACACAGGCACAAGGTCACCGTTAAGTAACAAGTCTTTCCTAACCTTTTCACGTGTGAGTTCCAAATATCTGTCGCCCCTGAATGAGTTTATTCATGTCCGTGATGTCAGAATGCTCTCACTGTTCCAAAATGACTGATATGTCACAGAAGTTACCCGCGCTGCCCTCAAACCAAGGCATACTGCCTGCTAATTACCTTTAAGCGAAGTTTCAACTTGTCAATTTCAAATTATTTTCAAACAAGTTCTATACTCTAAGAGTTTGAATTGAGATGTGTTCCACTTCCTTGTTAATTCACATAAGAAGTAGCCAATTTCACTGTTGTGGACAATTTTTGTTTTGTTTGAGGTTTTACTAGGCCGACAAACTTCTCTTCAACGAGAGCTCAAGCACTCCCTAGTGTTTCCCCAGATCAAGTATGAAAACATTGTGCACCCTAGTCAGAACAGGCCTTGCACAACATTTCCCCCCAGCACATTTTCACGCTGCAGGGACCACTCAACAATGATCACACATACGTGATCATACTCGTTAAAGGGTTAAAAGTAACAAGTCTTTCCTAAAGAGCTAACCAACAGCGATAAACTGACTTGGAAAGACCTCAGTCCCGTTATATAATGAAGTAGCAACATGCAGTGTCCGCAGGACAAACGGACACCTTGTTGGGTATCAGAGTTACAAAGCTGTTATGGAGAGTCAAGTGCTTAACTTGTGTTTCCAACAGATGTTTTGAATGTCCCTTTCCTGGTGTTTGTGTGGGGGCTGCCTGCCACCAGCAATCAGCTGTGCAGGTGCTGACCTTTGTTAGACTTCACACGCACGCGCGTCTGCCTGTCTATATCTCTGGGTTTGTATGCCTGGGTGTGTACGTGTGTGTGTGCCTGTGTATGTGTGTTTATGCCTGCATGTGTATCTGAGCCAAAAACACAACTAGCCCACAGAGTGTGAAGGCGAAGAGAGTAGTCTAGCTAAAGCCAGGCAGACAGACGGCTCTCCATAATCCCTGGCTGTCCCGTGTGTGGACAGAAGGAGAGGGGGAGGAGAGACATGCTATAGCACCCACACAGCTAATCACATCCTCTGAAAACACCACTGAACCAAGCCCCAGTTACTCATGACACCCCAAATACAGTACATAAACCATCAGTGATACAACTGGTGGATTTCAAACTAAAAACAGTACAGTAGCACTTTCTCTTGGCGATAGCACCGGTTCTGATTCTGGCCTAGAAGAAAACGGCACAAGAATCTAAGGAGGACTCATATTAGGGCAATTGGGAGTGTGATCAGGTGTGTGAGGGACATGGTCAAAGGGATCTGTCTTTTGCCTCTAGTGGTCATGTTTCCCACCATCCATGTGACTGAGTCAGTAGGGCAGAGCTAAATGTGGAAGACCAAATGCCCCAGAGAGGCCATGCATGAACAGAGTGGTGATGAAAGGAAGGCCGAATGGACCACACAGTGTGTGTGTGTGAGAGAGTTCTAGAAAGGTTAGCTGAGACACTTTTCAGTCAGAATCTTTATCCTGTTGCTCGTCATGCATTTTGTTTAGAGGATGAGTCTTCTCTCAGACAATCCCCTCAGTAAATGTGCAGCTGTTTGTCCATAAGCTGTTTACATAGGCTTTGCTGAGAGGATGTCTCAGACAGACACACAGGACTGCTCTCCTTTAGTCAGAGAGGAGTTGTTAATCTGGCCAGCTGGGCAATAAGCAGCTGTCTGTCCGGTTGATTAACCCCCCTACTGGGGAGGGAGGGGAGGAATCCCCACCTACACACGTACTCAGGGTCAGGTCGGGTGCTTGTCAACAGAGCACAGGATCAGGAAGCGTTCCACTCAGACTCATAGACCAGGGGTGTGTTCAGTTTGCTTGAACGCTTGGTACGTTGCGGAACGGTTTGTAATGAACAACACATTTTTTCCAAAACGTTCTGGTATGTACTTGAACAGACAGATAGGTTTGCTCCGGTCGGTGGGTGTGGCTTGAAGCAAAAAGAAACAGTGGTGCATTTTGAACACACAATCCAACCCCTCCCTGTTTTTAACTGGTCGTTCAGTACAGCACCGTTTCAGTTCAATTAAACATCCCATTACATGCTTATGTACTGAACGCAGCCCTGGACTGTGCAGCCCTGGACTGTGCAGCCCTGGACAGTGCAGCGCTGGGCAGGCTAGAATGTTAACTAGGGCCCAGTCAGTCTGTTTGGACTTCAACAGGCAGGCGTGAGGATAATGGATGCTGCTCCAACTTTGTGTTGTTGGTTTATCTATGCGATTTGACAGAGCTCACCAAGGCCTTGCAGAGCTTTCACTAGCAGACAGAGATATAACAGAAAACAAAGCTGCAGTGTCACCCAGTGCCCCCCCACCACTTACAGCCTGTCCCCCTACTCATCCCCTTACCCTTCTTCCACAGGATGTTGACACAGCTCTCCCATTTATAATGGCCCAATTCACACTCAGGCCCTTCTGCAGCAAACCAAACAAGACAGAGAAAACAGGCACGTCCCTGCAGGGGTCCCTTCCTGTGGGGTCTGTCGGGTCATAAACACCCCCCGCCAAGCTCACGGGAAGGGAGGAGGGGTTTGGTCAGCGTGTGCCAGTTCTTATGCCCAATGAATAATGCAGGTTATTCAGTATAGGCTACCCCAACCCCCCTGACCTCACACTGTTACTGCTACCCCAGAGGTGGGCTACCAGCACAGCAAAACACAGGCCTTGCCTGGGGTACAAACAAGCACATGGACTCTCAGCCCTACTAAGCAGCCTGCCATTAAAAGTTAGGAGCAGTTTGACTTCCCAAAGCCATTTTTAACATATTAAAATGTTACAGTGCAGTTTCATTCACCTGCTGAATTTTAAAAACAGGTTAATTAATCCCATCATGAGTATAATCCCAGTCTAAACCAAGAGAGGGGTTCTAAAATAATATGGAATTGTTTAAAGATGGTCATACCAATAATTATTTAGATATATGAATTTGAATTTTAAGACCTCTTAAGGTATCAAAAATAAAAAATCATTTTTTTATTTTCACAGATTCACTACATGGTAGATCATTTTGATTTATTTTTGGGACCAAATTTGTTCTGAAGTGTCCGTCCTATATCTGAGAGCTATAAGAAAAATCAGGAAATTACTTTGACATGCATTTATCCCTTTATTTAAGCACTAAACTCTCCATATATAACTTCCATTAAAAAAAAATATATATATATTCTACTGGTATTGGAGAACACCATAGTGTTCGTGAGAGTCTCAACTTCCCACAGAGGGGTCACATGAGTGTGTACCCAAACCGTTCGGACGCTACAGACAAGTTGGCAGAAGAGGTTGTATCAACTTCAGATGAGTCTTATGGTCGTCCTAGAGCAAAAACGGAGTACACCATCGTGTTCGTGAGAGTCATCTCTCATCATAGTTTGTAGGCTAAACCTTTCGTACGCTACAAAAATTTTCATGAGAAGACAGATTTTCGGGATGTCTCATGGTCTGACAAACACCACTCTAGCTCTCCCACCTTTTACCGCAGATGCGGAAGGGGGTTATCGGTGGATGCAGTAGATTGAGATGCAGCCCATGCAAAACATAACATCTCTCTAGCTTAAACAGACAGATTTTGATGGGGATGTTTTTATTACAGTGCCTTCAGAAAGTACTCAGACCTCTAGCGTTACAGCCTTATTCTGAAACTGATTCAATTGTTTTTTTCCTCAGAATCTACACACAACACCCCATAATGACAAAGCAAAAACAGGTTTATTAATTTATTAAACAAAAACATGGAATATCACATTTACATAAGTTTTCAGACCCTTTACTCAGTACTTTGTTGATTCACCTTTGGCAGCGATTACAGCCTCAAGTTTTCTTGGGCATGACGCTACAAGCTTCTCCCATTCTTCTCTGCAGATTCTCTCAAGCTCTGTCAGGTTGGATGGGGAGCGTGGCCGCACAGCTATTTTCAAGTCTGGGCTCTGGCTGTGCCACTCATGGACATTCAGAGACTTGTTTGGAAACTACTCCTGCGTTGTCTTGGCTGTGTGCTTAGGGTCGTTGTCCTGTTGGAAGGTGAACCTTCACCCCGTGCTGAGGTCCTGAGCGCTCTGGAGCAGGTTTTCATCAAGGTTCTCTTTACTTTGCTCCATTCATCTTTCCCGCAATCCTGACTAGTCTCTCAGTCCCTGCCGCTAAAAAACATCCCCACAGCATGATGCTGCTGCCACCACGTTTCATCGTAGGAATGGTGCCAGCTTTCCTCCAGATGTGACACTTGGCATTCAGGCCAAAGATTTCAATCTTGGTTTCATCAGACCAGAGAATCCTGTTTCTCATGGTCAGAGTCCTTTGGGTGCCTTTAGGCAAACTCCAAGCAGGCTGTCATGTGCCTTTTACTGAGGAGTGGCTTCTGTCTGGCCACTACCATTAAGGCCTGATTGGTCACCTCTCTGACCAAGGCCCTTCTCCCCCGATTGCTCAGTTTGGCCGGGCAGCCAGCTCTAGAAAGATACTTAGTGGGTCCAAACTTCTTCCATTTAAGAATGGAGGCCTTGTGGACCTTCAATGCTGCAGAAATGTTTTGGTACCCATCCCCAGATCTGTGTCGACACAATCCTGTCTCTGAGCTCTACGGACAATTTCTTCAACCTCATGGCTTGGTTTTTGCTCTGACATGCACTGTCATCTGTGGGACCTTATATAGATAGACAGGTGTGTGCCTTTCCAAATCATGTCCAATAAATTGCATTTACCACAGGTGGACTCCAATCAAGTTGTAGAAACATCTGAAGGACTATCAATGGAAACAGGGTGAACTTGATCTCAATTTCAAGTGGAGAGTCTGAATACTTATGTAAATTACTTCTGTTTTTTATTATTTATAAATTTGATAACATTTCTAGAAACCTGTTTTTGCTTTGCCATTATGGGGTATTGTGTGTAGATTGCTGAGAATGAATAAGGCTATAAGGTAAGAAAATGTCAAATAGGTCAAGGGGTCTGAATGCTTTCCAAATGCACTGTATGTTAATTACATTGCCGCAGGGGCACGGAAATTTTAGGCCAAGGGGTAACGGACAAATTAAACGTATGAATATTCCAGATAAGAATTCAGCCACCCCGAATTCCCCTTGGTGGTGTTTAGGGGCCTTTGAGTGGCCCTTGTGTGGCTGACAAACTCTGGGGGACATACTATTCTCTAGTGCCTTTGATAGTGACCTTATCGAAAAAGGATGCCTGGCCTGTTTCTGCTGTGCTCCGTGTTGGGACGGTGCGCTGATGACTCAGTAGACAGAGAGAATCAGAGGATGATGAGAGAATCAGAGGATGATGAGAGAATCAGAGGATGATGGGATCATCAGTGCACGTCTGCGCCTCTCTCCACTGCCATTTCCCCACCACCCCAGATTCCCAATATATCCACAAGGAGAGAGAACAGTGAGTATAGCCAACTGCCATCTTAATCATTTGACAAGAGCCAAAACCAGCCCTGCATAACTCCAGTCTCACACAAGAACAGTTCCCCTACCAGGGCTTCCAAAACACTCCCTCCCCTACAATGTTTTCCTCCACTGACCGTAAATCAAACTCTGTATCATAACTAAGCATAAAATCAAAGCAGGAGTTATGCAAGAGCCACATGACTCATCCTCTAACCCCATGTCCCGACCTGCTTCTTAAGACATGAACAGAGAAACTAGGAGAAACAGTGAGAATGTTCAGTGGATATCGGATACCATGCACTGCATTGAATGGTTTGTTTTGGCGTCTCTTGTACAGCAAAGGGCCCTGGTATTCTCTCTGTCCAATTAGCTGTTAACAATAGCAGCAGTGTTGCAGAGCCTCTGACCCTGTGTCTGTGGCTGAGATGGGCTGAAAACCTGGGAGGCAGACATACACACAGGCCTACACTACATCACACCATGGGTCTTGGAAGGGAACCATCAAGTGCAAGGGTGAAGGAGGGTGGGCGGTACAAGCACATACAAACTTCCTGTACACTCAAGACACTAGTCTTATCCAGAGCATCTTACAGATAGTCAGCAGTCAAGTCAGTGCATGTGGCCCAAGTAGGAAGTGAAACCACATCCCTTGTGTTGCCAGCAGTACAAACTAAGTTCCCATCGACTGGACAGGAAGCAGTCTAACCAATGAAGACCACAGATGGTTTAGAATGGGTTCTCTCGTCCTTTCCACTGCATTACTATTCAGTTCATAGTTCCGTTTCTGAGGTCTTACCGGTTTCGGCATGTTTGTCTCCTCCCTTCACCCGGCAGCTGAGAAGACAACTGTCACAGGATGGATAGCTTCCCTGTTTCACAGGACCTAGGGGACAGAGAAGATCAGTTCAGTTATGGGGACATTGTAGCAGATCTAATGCAGGTAGAACAGCTGATGCAACACATGGGTAAGACAGAGAAGCCAGGGCAAAGGGGAAGGAATGAAAGAGAGGAAGGGGAGTTTAGGTCAGTGGGTAGAGAGGGGGTAACGATGATATTGTCACTGTGGTGTCCGGGTCAACCGGATTGAAATAAAGCTCAGGAAGTAAAACATAAGATAGACCTTACTAAAACAACTGTTGTACAGAGAAATCTCCAATAACTCGTAATAAAATATAAAATAAAATAAAAAGTTTTCGGGGTCCACGGGGGAGTGAATACTTATGATAGGCACTGTATGTACGCATTTCTAATTTGATAGAAAACTAGAAAATAAAGGAAAAGAGCACTATCATTAAAGCAAACTTGGTAAGTTATATAGATAATTTGGATTACCTGTGATTTACAGGACACTGCTGAGGTAGAAGACCTCTCATAATAATGGCTGCAATTGGAGTAATGGAATGGTATCAACCACACAGAAACTATGTGTTTGATCAAATGACTGTTTCAGTAAAGAGTGCAGTGGTAGTGTAATCTCATGACTTGAATCACCTGGTAAGAAGATGTAAGGTTGATTACGCCTGATCCAAATATAGAACGGTTGCCTGGGAGACAATAAAACATGAGACTGAGGGGTCTATTCAATTTCAGCCCTCCAAGGCTTTAGCATAATCTCTCATCCCCCAGTCATACATACTATTGCTGCACTGGGTGAAAAGGGTCCATATCGGGGGATATCTTTACATGACACGTTTTTGATATTCTAGAGGATACAGACCATTTCCAATGCATATTTTGAGTTGTGTGGATTTGCACCATACCAGGACAAATTCTGAATCCAGACGTGTCTTTTAGACATGTATGATGCTGGAATTACTCTGAATATCACACATGGACATTTCCTATGGCCGGATATGGACTCATTCAATATCTTGAGATGTGCGACATCCTATTTCCTCTCTTCATGTTGACAAATACTGACTGTATACATCGCATATCTGTGTTCTCAGCACATTCAAGATATGCTATATTGATTCCAGATATGCTTTTCTTGGCTGATATCCCTATCTTGATCTTGATATGCCAAAAATAACGACGATTTCTGATGCATTTATGAGTATTCCGCACATGCTCAACAATTTGTCGAATATGAAATCCATATTTTTTCTTTCATGCAGAAATCATTATGGGATTCCTTCCGTATATCATACATGGTATGGCTGGATATTGAGTCATTAGATATCCTGAGATAAGCCTATGTGGACATCTTATTTTCTCATTAATGACGACATCTTAATTTCTCTATATGACGACAAATACTGACAGTAGGCCTGCATAGTATATTTTCATATGCTGAGGTGACTGAGGTTCATAATCAGGATCCTGATATGCTTTTTGATAAGCTAAATAAGGACAATTTCTGATACTTATTTGAATTTCGAGGACATGTTCAATAATTTGAAAAATATTAAATCCATATAATTCTTTGACACTTGCTAAACGTTTTGTATTCCACCTGCATAAAGGCACACGCAAACCACAAGCTAAAAGCACTGCAACTGGCAGCCTAGCAACAAGAATCACCCCTTTTCTGATGTGGAGTTCCAATTGTCATTTTTTAGATTGTAAACGGTGTGTGGTCAAACTGACAACAAGAAATTAGAAAATGTTCCGAAAATACCTCAAATAAGTTAAAGCTAAAGTGAGCATCTAATTTGAGATGTTTTATTTATATCTTAGTAACGTTAACTAGAATCAAGAAGGTTCGCTAATTAGGGGGGAGCGTAAAAGCTAAACTGGTAGCCTAGCTAGGTAACAAATAACATTTCTTTCCCTTCAGGGAAGACATTTGGGCGCATTTTGTATTACTGGTTAATCTAAGATCGCTAACCAGCAACTTGGCCAGCTAGTTTGTACCAGTTTGTTTTCTCGTCATGAATGAAGCAGGTACGTAGCTACCTTGTGGTATGGTTATGCGAAATGACAATATTTTCTTGCAATATCGACCCAATTTTGATGAACGATTTATGCATTGACAATTTGGAATGGATTACAGACCAACACTAACTATCACCACGTAGGGCCTGGACTGCCAGGGACCGCCTCTGACAACCCAATCTGCACCCATCGCCCATAACAAACAGGGTTTGCAGGGGGATTGAGGGTGTGCAACTTATTTTCTGTTAAATAAATCAACTACATTTTCAGCATAGATTGGCCTACGTTTGTATCTTTACAGAAAACAGGTGTTCCGATTGGAGCTCTGGATTTGCTTTGCTGCATTTTTTAAACAGCAACAGCAGATGTACTTTGGATTAAATATGACAACATTTGCTTTTCCGTGCCTTGTAGCCTACTTCTGAATATGGCGCTGTATGCTCAGTTATGTCAACTTTATGTGAAGAAGCACAATGATTTTCGGTGCCTGAACAGGTAAAATCATTTAGATGCTGGACATTGATCATGAGTCAGATTTAGTCCATTTTCAATCAGACATATGAGGATGAATATTACATATCATGTAAGGATATCCATTGAAATTAATAATTTGGGGAGAAATATGGATCCAAAAATGATCAGGTAATGACTACAGATGATACATTTCTGAAAGTATGTGGATTCGTTCATGCCTAAGCATAAAGGATTAGACACGTCAGCATGTTGACACATACCCTTCCTGAGTTAAAATATGTAAGCGGGTGCACGCTCATCAGGGGCATTTCTTGAAGGGATCTCACCCCAGATATCTCCCTGGACTCATACGGTAGTAGGGAGATTTCTGAGGTCCAGATTGGATGCCCGTAGAAACTGTCCCATTACAGAGAATATCCTATCTCAATATATGAAATGAAGGACATGTGTTTCTGGAGCATGTCTACTCCTTATATCTAATAAAATTTTAGATATCCGGAAATATCTAGATAAAAGCACCCCCTGATATGGACCCTTTTTGCCCCAGGGCTGCTTTTCAACTAACACCAGCATTCCATCCGAAACAGTTCCTGCCTATATGACAATATTTTGTGAAATTTTTGTTTGTTTTGGTCTTCGGTCATTTTCTTTTGGGATGTTCACGCACACAAACATTTTGAGAGACAAGCCGAGGTCTAGGCAGCCGAAAGTCTAGGCAGCCGAAAGTCTAGGCAGCCGAAAGTCTAGGCAGCCGAAAGTCTAGGCAGCCGAAAGTCTAGGCCCCTTCGTAGCAGATTTGTCAACAGTAGGAATTATTCAATTAAGTGTTTGTTGCTATTCAACAAGACGCAACTCGTTTTCATGTAAATGTCTTCACTTGAGAAATACTGCACCAAACATCCTTGGCAAAAACGTCAAAATGAATGACAGATCGAATTAATCTAAAATAACAAACTATTTTGAGGATGCGTATATTGGCTACGGCATCTCAAGATGCACAAACAGTTCTATTTCTGCTTTTTTCTAGTATTTTTAGCAAAGGTCTTGTAATGAACGATGCGAGCACACTCGTTCAGGTCAACCAGCTGAGTTCGGGTAGGCACCAGTTGAACTGAAGCATGATGACGCCTTTACACTTAGTGTATACTGATGTTATACTGGGAAACTGAGTTTCCATAGCTAGGGCTGACAATGAGGACTTGTGAAGAGCAGAATCAACAACCTCTGCATAATCAAAACAGTTGCTTTGTGAAAAGGTGAAAGTCCAGTTAGCCATGGTGATGTAAACGACAGCTTTGGCCCAGTGAGACATGGGCGCCAGCCCACGTAGATGTAAACAGAAAAGGATGAGCCTTTTGGGTAATGGAGGGATGAGATGGAGAGAAGTTAAACCTGCTTTGTGTTTGGTTTCCTTGCCATGACATTAACATTAATGAATATTGTGATACTGGTATGTCCCAGCCCTATCAGACTGTCAGTGATAAGTTGTAACATTGTGTGCACCTCTGATGCAGTGCATTGAGTCCTGGGCAAACACTCCCAAAAGTTAATTTCAAGTGCATGTTCCTTAACAATGATGGGACCCAGAATTGGGGGGAAAATTTACTGACTGGCAACCACGTATGCAATTCAAAGCAACCAAATCCAGCAGATCATTGGCATTAATGACCCTCAACATATATTTCAAACAGATGGTAAATTGAGTTAAGTTTAGTACGATAGACGGGTGTGCCTGAAGGCACTTATGTACAGCTGCTGATTATTTTCTGCAAAAAATGTGGTCATGCGTATAAAAAAAAACGTTGGGTAAGGACCGGTGTTTAATGCACTGGGGTACATAAGTATTGGCGCCTGTAGAAAGTAACGGAATTATGTGTAGGTTATAATTTGTAGACAGTGATCGCGTTGAGCAACATTGTTTCAATCATTGCGACACTGGTTACACTACTCACCGGCCCGCCTCCCTTTGCAATAGATGACAACCGTCAAAACGCGCCAATGCTACATTGTAACAGGTTAACCCAACTAATGAAACGAAATTATACTTGCTAATAATGATACGCCATGGCTAAGTAAAACTGGAATGATATTATAGGCTACGTTTCAGGTCTAATAACACGAGGCAATGCATTTCACACTAATAAAAACGTTATTGCAAACAAGGTAAGTCAAGTTTTGAAATCTTCGCAAGACAGATGTGACTGCGTGTCACAGACGAAAGCACAACATTATGCTAAGTGCAAACTATTATCGCGCAAATAATGAAGTAGCATGTCTGCCAAAAAAACGTTTTTCAGAGATAAAGACCGTTTAAATTTCCTCAAATGTATCAGTAATAGGTTGAAATGAAGGCCCGTCTTAGCCTACTTTTGCAACACGTCGAGTACACAAAAATCGCCCCTTTTTCATCAGCTTGCAGAAGCTCTTCTAAGGAGACAGACAAACTCACCTCTGGTGAAGGACTAAGGCTTCAAAGACCGACAAAATCCTGAGTATTCAATGCTTTCAGGTTATCCAAGCTGTAAACTAAACGACTATATTTCATGTACCCTTGTCACCTCCAATGTTCTCGTGAAGCCTGTTAGAACGGACATGAGTGAAAAAAGCGTGCAATTGAGATCCACCGTAAGGCGATTTGTGAAGACATTCAATATGGCCGTCGGACTAGTCGAGGCCAGGCGTGGTTGATTTAATATGTGGGGGTACCCGCTCTGCTCAGTAGCAGCGATGAGAACTCCCCCAACTTTAAAATAGAGTATTCTAACAGTGTCGGTGGGTGTACTCCATGCTGTCATAGTTGTGTGTACAATATATGATACTAAATGGAGGGAGAAAATCAACATACCAAATCCTACGAATTGCCCTGAAGCCAGGTTGCACACACACACCTTGTCCTTCTAAGTTATCTCCATTTATTCCAGTTTCCTTCCTTTCACCTGTGGATCAAATATAGTCTATGGAGTATGCATGATAAATATAACAATAACATGGGGAAAGTCAGTACACAAAGGGAAACAGTATCTATATTAGTTATGTTATATCATAAAGAACATGGTATCAGCTTTGTCTCAAATAAGGACTCTCACAAATAAGGACTCTCTCTCAAATAAGGACTCTCTCTCAAATAAGGACTCTCACAAATAAGGACTCTCTCTCAAATAAGGACTCTCACAAATAAGGACTCTCTCTCAAATAAGGACTCTCTCTCAAATAAGGACTCTCACAAATAAGGACTCTCTCTCAAATAAGGACTCTCACAAATAAGGATGTCTGCCATGATGTCTGTGAATACTTCTCTCATACCTGCTTTGTAAAACCCTGAACCCTTTTCCATTAAGTCTTTGTCTTCACAGAGCATCACAGAAACATTGGTGGGAAAAGTACCCAATTGTCATACTTGAGTAAAAGTAAAGATACCTAAATAGAAAATGACTCAAGTAAAAGTCAGCCAGTAAAATTCTACTTGAGTAAAAGTCAAGGGAATTTGGTTTAAAATATACTTAAGAATCAAAAGTAAATGCAATTACTAAAATATACTTAAGTATCAAAGGTCAAAGTAAAAATAATTTCAAATTTCTTATATTAAGCAAACCACACGGCACCATTTTCTTTTTTCTTTTGGTTACAGAAAGCCAGAGGCACACTCCAACATTCAGACATCATTTACAAATGAAGCATGTGTGTTTAGTGAGTCTGCCAGATCAGAGGCAGTAGAGATGACCAGGGATTTTCTGTTTATAAGTGCGTGAATTAAACTATTTTCCTGACCTGCTAAGCATTTAAAATGTAATGAGTACTTTTGGGTGTCAAGGAAAATGTATTGAGAATGTATTGCTTCTACGCCTGCATTGCTTGCTGTTTGGGGTTTTAGGCTGGGTTTCTGTACAGCACTTTGAGATATCAGCTGATGTACGAAGGGCTATATAAATACATTTGATTTGAGTAAAAAGTACAATATCTTCTTAAGGAATGTAGTGAAGTAAAAGTAAAAGTAGTCAAAGATACCCCAAAAAACTACTTAAGTAGTACTTTAAAGTATTTTTACTGAAGTACTTTACACCACTGCTCACAAATAACTCTCCTTCACTCAATAATCTTCCAAGGCAATGCAATGAATTCAAACATGAGAGTTACGCATTATGGATCCATTTATAACACTGATAATGTTCAGCTCTGTGAAGACGTTTGTTTAAATTTCATCAGTTGGTTTTGTTAGGCTATATTTGCCGTGAGCCTAAATGGGTATACTCTTGAAAAAGTTAAGAATTCCATGTTGCATTCCCTGATCCTTCTTTACTAACACATAACTTTGCATGCTACGTCATCTAGTGGACACAAACTGTTATTACACTAAGGAGACACGAAGAAGTGTCTCTTCTAAAACACTGGTTTAGACATTTCCTTGAACACGCAATTAAGCATAACTTGATGTTTCAGAGATTTACTGGTTTGGGTGAGCAGCAATCAAAGCATTTTGTATTTCATCAACAGCGGGAGATTAGTAAGTGCTAGTACCAGTTAGAATTGTAGATCTTAGTTCTCAGAAATGATTTCTTAATTCTAAATTCACTTTATTATTGGGGCCAGCAGTGGGTCTACAATCTCTCAGCTGAGACTCTTTGTTTCCTGATGTATTGCTGGGTTCTTGCTGATTCAGTATGTGGGTACTTCCTGAAAAACTGCCCAATCTGGGGTAATCTCAGTAACCTAACATGAAAGAACTCTGTTATAACAGGACTCTTGAAGTCATACCTTTAGATATTCCGCTGAAAGTAAGCAATTTAGACTTGGCCATGAATAAGATTTTCAAGTTCGTAAAGTTGGATTTTAAAGGCCTATCAAACCTAAAAATCTCTCAAGTGGATGATTGAGACAAAAAGGCTTCTCAACAGTTTTTACCCCCAAGCCATAAGACTTCTGAACAGGTAACCAATGGTTACCCGGACTATTTGCATTGTGTGCCCCCCCCAACCCCTCTTTTACGCTGCTGCTACGCTCTGTTTATCTTATATGCATAGTCACTTTAACCACACATCCATGTACATACTACCTCAATTGGCCTGACCAATTGGTTGTTTTATTTCTTTACTTACCTACACACACACACACACACACACACCTTTTTTTTCGCACTATTGGTTAGAGCCTGTAAGTAAGCATTTCACTGTAAAGTCTACACCTGTTGTATTCGGAACACGTGACAAATAAACTTTGATTTGATTGTGCTCTTGGACACCTAGAAGCTCTTCGGGAGCTGGGTTTGGCTCATAACAGACTCACAACCTTGGCAGACCATTTGTTTCAGGGCCTGGCCAACCTCTCCCTGCTACATCTGGACAACAACCTCATTGCAACCGTCAGCTCCTCCTCCTTTCAGCCTCTCCAGTTTGAAGACAGTGAATTTAACCAAGAACAACCTTTATATGGTTGGCTGCCTAGAAGGCAACCCATAGACTTGCTCCCACAAAATGTCCAATGCTTGGTTGTGACAGTCGGCCGTGGCCTGGAACCCCTCCATCATACTGCGAAGCAACTCCTCGTGCCTACCAATGGTGGCTCCTTGGGAGGAGATAGCGCAGCGTAGCTGGTCCAAGTCTGCTGGGTCAGTCATGGCCAGTTCGTACTATCAGGAATCAAGGTAAGACCCAGATACAGACTGTCGAAGTAACAATGTTTATTGTGGCAACAGGGACAGGCAAAGACAGGTCAAGGCAGGCAGGGGTCGAAAATCCAGGGTAAGGCAAAGGTACCGGACAGCAGGCAGTCTCAGGGTCAGGCAGAGTTCAGTAATCCAGAGGTGGAGCAAAGGTACAGGACAGCAGGCGGTCTCAGGGTCAGGCAGAGTTCAGTAATCCAGAGGTGGAGCAAAGGTACAGGACGGCAGGCAGGCTCAGTGTCAGGCAGAGAGGTCAGGCGGGCAGGTACAGGGTCAGGACAGGCCAAAAACCAAGAGGGTGACGAAAGAGAGGCTGGGAAACGATAGGCGCTGACAAGAAAACCTCTGGTTAGCTTGAACGAGCAAGACAAACTGGCAACAAACAAACAGAGAACACAGGTATAAATACACAGGGGATAATAGGTGTTGTGTCTTTGGCTATGCCGGATTAAGTTATATGACATGCTATTCTATAAAATAATTTCTCCGCAATTAATATCACCTGATTGAGCTAATCATGTAAATGTAATTAACTAGAGTCGGGCACCACAAAATAATATTTATAGAGCTGTTATCTTCCGAATAAACTCTTAAAGACCTAGTAATATTTTACATCAATAGCAGTTAATATCAATCGTCATCTTAAATCAGTTTCATCTGAAAGTTGTAAATTCTTTTATCTGCACGAACCCTGGCTAATAATTTGAATCAGCAACACAAAATTGGGTTTAATTATTTATTTACGAAATACCTAACTAATCACACAGAATTACACATACACATAATTCAATCATAACTTGATTACAAATTACGTCATAAAGGAAAACGTCCCTAGCGGGCAGAACAGAAATGACAGCTTGTTACACAAAGGAAAAGGGCTGGGTTTGAGTGAAAGAGCGGGAAGACTGAGGAACAAAGGGAAGAAGCTGTGCTATCGTAAATACAGTATCTCATGCATTCTAAATTACCGCTCATTTGGAAAAGGAAATGCAATAAATATTTACTCTGAGCTGCGCTTCGGTAGGTTGGTGGTAGATGGAAGGCCGTGTTGCCCAACCAAGTCCTTTGAAGAATGTCTCTGGTGGTCAATTGGATACGTTGTAGTAACGTCGTTGTGTGGTAGACGGGATACTCTGTCTGTTCCTTCCTAACCTGCTAACTCAACGGCTAGGAGGTATCACTTCTGTAGTGAATAAGAGTTCAAAGTTCATACCATTCGCAACAAAAGCTCACGCTGATGTCGGCTTCGTTCTGTTGTTATTATCTGAACCATTCTGACATAGGACCATCGTCCTACATCCCCGGAACAGAAAGTTCTATTGTCGTCAAGGGATTATATAGGAAGGGAGAGGAGGGTGTGTTTGAAAAGTTTTATAGCCCATGTCCCTTCACAGGGCGGGCCACTGAGTGAGCAGCCCTATCTTGTGAAAATCCAAATCTCTAATTTTAGAAGCTAAAATCAAATTTCATCCCATCACAAATAATTTAATATTCAAACATTTAAATTGAACAACAATTCCATGTGAATCCGATAACTCTGATGTGTAGACTTTCCCCATAGAGTTTATGTCATCTTATCATTGATGAGAATGTCTCAGATGACAACCGAACTGACATCATATTCATTAAATACCACCGCATATGTTCAATTGTTCGGATTACCAGAATATAGTTAATTTCCCCCCACCTTCTGATGTTTCCAGAATCTCTATGTTAACCAAGGGTTTTGCAAATGTAACCTCACTAGGGTAGAGAGAGGAAAAAGGGGGGAAGAGGTATTTACAGTGCCTTGCGAAAGTATTCGGCCCCCTTGAACTTTGCGACCTTTTGCAATTTCAGGCTTCAAACATAAAGATATTGTGAAGAATCAACAACAAGTGGGACACAATCATGAAGTGGAACGACATTTATTGGATATTTCAAACTTTTTTAACAAATCAAAAACTGAAAAATTGGGCGTGCAAAATTATTCAGCCCCCTTAAGTTAATACTTTGTAGCGCCACCTTTTGCTGCGATTACAGCTGTAAGTCGCTTGGGGTATGTCTCTATCAGTTTTGCACATCGAGAGATTGAAATTTTTCCCATTCCTCCTTGCAAAACAGCTCGAGCTCAGTGAGGTTGGATGGAGAGCATTTGAACAGCAGTTTTCAGTTCTTTCCACAGATTCTCGATTGGATTCAGGTCTGGACTTTGACATGGCCATTCTAACACCTGGATATGTTTATTTTTGAACCATTCCATTGTAGATTTTGCTTTATGTTTTGGATCATTGTCTTGTTGGAAGACAAATCTCCGTCCCAGTCTCAGGTCTTTGCAGACTCCATCAGGTTTTCTTCCAGAATGGTCCTGTATTTGGCTCCATCCATCTTCCCATCAATTTTAACCATCTTCCCTGTCCCTGCTGAAGAAAAGCAGGCCCAAACCATGATGCTGCCACCACCATGTTTGACAGTGGGGATGGGTGTTCAGGGTGATGGGCTGTGTTGCTTTTATGCCAAACATAACGTTTTGCATTGTTGCCAAAAAGTTCAATTTTGGTTTCATCTGACCAGAGCACCTTCTTCCATATGTTTGGTGTGTCTCCCAGGTGGCTTGTGGCAAACTTTAAACTACACTTTTTATGGATATCTTTAAGAAATGGCTTTCTTCTTGCCACTCTTCCATAAAGGCCAGATTTGTGCAATATACGACTGATTGTTGTCCTATGGACAGAGTCTCCCACCTCAGCTGTAGATCTCTGCAGTTCATCCAGAGTGATCATGGGCCTCTTGGCTGCATCTCTGATCAGTCTTCTCCTTGTATGAGCTGAAAGTTTAGAGGGACGGCCAGGTCTTGGTAGATTTGCAGTGGTCTGATACTCCTTCTATTTCAATATAATCGCTTGCACAGTGCTCCTTGGGATGTTTAAAGCTTGGGAAATCTTTTTGTATCCAAATCCGGCTTTAAACTTCTTCACAACAGTATTTCGGACCTGCCTGGTGTGTTCCTTGTTCTTCATGATGCTCTCTGCGCTTTTAACGGACCTCTGAGACTATCACAGTGCAGGTGCATTTATACGGAGACTTGATTACACACAGGTGGATTGTATTTATCATCATTAGTCATTTAGGTCAACATTGGATCATTCAGAGATCCTCACTGAACTTCTGGAGAGAGTTTGCTGCACTGAAAGTAAAGGGGCTGAATAATTTTGCACGCCCAATTTTTCAGTTTTTGATTTGTTAAAAAGTTTGAAATATCCAATAAATGTCGTTCCACTTCATGATTGTGTCCCACTTGTTGTTGATTCTTCACAAAAAAATACAGTTTTATATCTTTATGTTTGAAGCCTGAAATGTGGCAAAAGGTCACAAAGTTCAAGGGGGCCGAATACTTTCGCAAGGCACTGTATGACTGTCATAAACCTACCCCCAGGCCAACGTCATGACATAGGGAAGATGGGTGACACCTGGAGGGGGGAGGAGACAAGCACAAGGACAGGTGAAACAGATCAGGGCGTGACAGTCACAAGGGACTATCTCATCTACCTATCAACTTTCTTGAAGGTCTGAAATCTTCATTGGTATTCCAGGCAGGTAGTCTTAATATTAAGGAGCTGCAATTAGACATATTCATTCACACACCCCGGTTGTGGTTCCTTGAGATCAGTAAGAATGAGTTCACAGCCCTCACTCCAAAGCTGTTTCACCCAATCTCAAGGCTCAACAGACTGTATCTGTCCAAAGGCCGACTTCAGTCCTTAGATTTCCTCATAGGAGCAAACCTCAGCAGAGTCACTTTCTTGCAGGTGAGAAAGAACAACATAACAGTAGTCAATGAGACAATAAGTTGCGTTCTTTCCCTGCCTTGACATACCTGGACATGCAAGATAATCATTTTACCTGTGGCTGCAGCAATGCTTGGTTTGTCCAGTGGATGGAGAACGACAAGCAAACACAGGTTGTTGGCTCCACAGAGTTTACCTACAACTATCCTGCAGAGCTAAAGGGCACCAAGCTGTTGGATGTTGAGCTTCAGTTCTGTACAGTACACTTAGGACTTTACTACTACATCTCTTCCACTTCTCTGGTCCTCCTCACCCTGATAGCATCCTTTGCCTACCACTTCCTAAAATGGCAGGTAATAGACGGCTATTACCTCTTCTTGGCTTTCCTCCATGACACCAAGCAAAGGAATAAGCACAAGCCTCGTGGATGTCAGTATGATGCCTTAATCTCCTACAACGTCTATGATGAGCCCTGGGTCCTGAAGGAGCTTCTGCCAGAGCTGGAGGGAGAGCAGGGCTGGAAGCTGTGTCTCTACCACCGGGACTTCCAACCAGGCAAACCAATCATAGACAACATTATGGACGCCATCTACGGAAGCCGCAAGACCATCTGTGTGATCAGCCACCGCTACCTGAAGAGTGAGTGGTGCTCCCGGGAGATCCAGGTGGCCATCTTCCAGCTCTTTGATGAGCAGAAGGACGTCCTGATTCTGGTGTTCCTGGAGGAGATCCCAACCCACCAGCTGTCACCCTACCACCGGATGAGGAGCTGGTGAAGAGACACACCTACCCGAGTTGGCGCAGAGCTGGGGAGCACACCAGGGTCTTCTGGCAGCAACTACGGTTGGCTTTAGAGACCAAGGATGGCCCTGCTGAAGAAAATCCCATCCTCTCTGGGGTGGAGGCACTGTGACTGTGACTACTTGATTTGAAACAACCATCACATTCTGAACCTTTTCTTTACATCTGCATGGGAATATCATTAAGAAATGCTTATACATAATTAGCCAGTTCATGATCACATTTACCTGTAAGACTTATTTTTGCGGGTCAACATGTAGAATTACTCATCTGAATGTATTACTTGATTTTTTCCTGTATCTTAATTATCTCATGAATGAATGCAATATAATCATACTATTTCAGTTTCTTTTTATCTTTTTAATTCAACTCATCTCTGTCATACACAAATGTTCAACAAAAATGTGATAAAATATTATTTGAACCTTAAAAAACATTGTTTGGGTGACTTGTGAGTTGTGGTGTCAAGTTAAAGTAACTGCCAAGTGTTTCCAGATTTCTATGAAATATGTCCTATAATTCATTCCAATATGAGATAGTTTTCCTTCCACATTTTTAAAAAATGAAGTATGATTAAAATGCAGCTTTTCTGTGTTGGAAAGGATGTGTGGGTACCCCAACACAACAGAACGGTTTTGGCATATACTGATCATTACAAATATGAATGCGATTAGAACACTGATAATATCATCCTCTATGAGGAAATAGCAAGCATTTTTGAAACGGTCTGTTTGAGATAAAAAATTTACCTGGGATTTCGGAAGTGTTTTTTCTCAAATGTATGCTTTGGCTACAGAAAAGAGTATAGGATGAGTCAACATTATTTGGGTATGAGTTAACAGAAAACCTTTACTGGACAGTTACTTTAACATGTGATTATACATTTTGATGTTGTCCATTGAGAACAGATGATCACAGTTGTTATTCTTCGAAAAGGTATCTAACATAAACTGACTCCTATTCGACACAGCCCATCATGTCTGGGGTGATGTTTTTAGGCTCTTGGAGTATCCTGCTGAAAGCCAGGAGCCTGGGGGTCTTGTAGTGGTAGTACTCAGAGCCCACAAACACTTTGACTCCATCAGGGCCACACATGCCTGCCTCGATGCCGGAGATGGGCAGTGGGGCCTCTCTGGCTACTACCCTAGGGGTGGCAGACAGGTCAATGTCCTTCATCATCCGTCCTATAGGGGGAAATAGAGACAGGAAAATAGTTTTTCACTGAGTGTGTGAAAGGTTCCCAAAGATGACGCCACGTTTGCCCCGCAGGTCTTGTGGCACGTCAGGCCTCTCCAGCAGGGGGAGGTAATGAGTCATTAAAGGTCCAATGCAGCTGTTTAAATTTATTTTTTTTAACATCAAATAATTTCTGACACAGGAAAATCACATTTTTTGTGAATATTGATGTAAAAAGAGCAACACTTTTTTTTTGGATAGATTTGAATGTACTCAAGTTCAATGTCCAATTAGTTACCTTGAATAATGTGCACAATATGCTGATTTGCACAAACAAAGGCTGCGTTCACAGGCCCTTCGATGCCCAGCTCCTCATTCAGGCTTTTAGGGTAGCCCTCAATCAGAGTGGAGGGAGCTGCTGATTTGTAGATGTAAACTTGGTCGCCCTGTCAACCGGAAATGGTGGTATTCAGGTGTGTTTTATGTGCCATGGGACAAACAAAGGCATGATGATGTAACAAACAGTTGACTGAATGAAAGTCATTTTCTATATACTCAAATCAAATCCATTTTTGTTGTTGTCACATCCTTCGTAAACAAGTTGTAGACTAACAGTGAAATATTTACTTAAGGGTCATTTTCCATCAATGCAGAGTAAAAGTGACACGAGGCGTAAATACATTGAATAACAATAAAGAGTAAAAAATAACATCAGGGACTACAAGTACCGAGTTGATGTGCAGGGGTACGAGGTCATTGAGGTAGCCATGTACATATACTGTAGGTAGGGGTACTGTAGTGAGTAAAGCTCTGAACATGTTATTTATCGCAAGTGAAGTCCCTGTCTTCCCCTACATCCTGTAACCTTTGACCCACCTTGATAATGTAGATCTTGTCATTGTATGAGAAGACTGCGTCCACGCCGTTGGTCACTTCATTCCAGGTTCTGGCAATGGGGAAGGTATGTTTACCATCACGATGGGTGTCTAGACGCATATAATTATGACCTGAGGAAGTGGGACGGAGGTGAAAATTGGCAACTGTCTAATGCGAGTTGTGCGCACAATTGAACACAAAGGCTTAGTTCTTACCAGTGAAGGCATAGGTTTTGCCTGAGTCGTCTGAGGTGATGGCATCCAATGTAACTTCACTGCATTTGGGAACCTTTGCCTCACCGCCATGGCCTACAATCCAACAATAACATGTCTCAACACAATCCAAAAGCTTTTTTTCCCTGAAATGGTGTTGTTATTACCATTCACCATTCATATGTTCAATCTCAAACCATGCACACTGGGCAGAGGAGGCTGGTGGGAAGAGCTATAGGAGGACACACTTATTGTAATGGCTGGAATGGAATAAATGGAATGGAGTTAAACATGTGGTTTCTATATGTTTGATGTGTTGATGATACCATTCCATTTATACCATTCCAGCCATTACAGCCATTCCAGCCAATGAGCCCACCCTCCTACAGCTCTTTCCACCAGCCTCCTCTGACAATGAACTGATTTTGATAAAGGAGGAAGGGTAACATCCTTTGCATGGTTCTCTTACCGAAATTGAGGCACCTCATGAAGTAGTGCCTGGAGTCCTTAGGGTACACACCATTCACCTCCCCAGATACAGGGTGGAACCGGGTGAAGTTGTGACCATGGAAACAGTAGTATTGCTCTAGCCAACGGAAGGCAGACGTACAGTTGGGCAGGTGGGCCCACTGTCTCTCCTTTACTGACTGCGTGACGATGTCATAGTTGTACACTTCTTCTCCTGTGAGAGAGGAAACATATGCTAGGCAGCACACACCAAGACTAGAAAACTTGATATCCATAACACATTTCCTGGTATGTTGTCTGTGAATAAATTATAAATGTTTAGGGCCTCCCGGGTGGCGCAATGGTTAAGGGCGCTGTACTGCAGTGCCAGCTGTGCCATCAGAGACTCTGGGTTCGCGCCCAGTCTCTATTGTAACTGGCCGTTACCGGGAGGTCCGTGGGGCAACGCACAATTGGCCTAGCGTCGTCCGGGTTAGGGAGGGCTTGGCCGGTAGGGATGTCCTTGTCTCATCGCGCACCAGCGACTCCTGTGGCGGGCCGGGCGCAGTGCGCGCTAACCAAGGTTGCCAGGTGCAGGGTGTTTCCTCCGACACATTGGTGCGGCTGGCTTCCGGGTTGGATGCGCGGAAGCCATCCATTGGTGCGGCTTGGTTGGGTTGTGTATCGGAGGACGCATGACTTTCAACCTTCGTCTCTCCCGAGCCCGTACGGGAGTTGTAGCGATGAGACAAGATAGTAGCTACTAAAAACAATTGGATACCACGAAAAAGGGGTAAAAATAAATAAATAAAATGTATAAATGTTTATAGCAACAAACCAGAGAAATGTTCATTATGGTCTTATGTGGGACATCAAAGGGTTAACAGGCTTACCCTTGAAGAATAGGACAGAGTCTGAGTTACACTCTCCCTTGGGACACTCCACCGCAGCGTCCAGGTGGCTGGGCACCCCTGGGAAGTCCAGCTGGATGTCCTTGGGGTAGCCCTCCTCCAGACTGTGGTTATAGTAGCTGAAAACCTTGTCGTCCTGTAATTGAGGAGGGATGGAGAATACGGAGTATACTAAGTGAATGCTGTCAGAGGTGTCATATACCCCCAAAATCTGAGGGTGCACAAAGTATGTGAGGATGGCAGGGGGGTGGTCCGAAGTTGGAGAATTTAACCTTTTTCAAACACCTGCACAGCCTTTTCCTGCAAATCTAGAGCCATAATCATTCTGCTTTATTATTTGTAAAAAAAATGTTTCTTTTTCTGCATATCTCAAGCTTTCTGTCTGTTCCTGACTGATGGTTATTTTTTTAAAGAAACTAAATATGCTTCTCCGCATCTCTGCTAAAATCTGGGTAAAAGATTGAAGGAATGTGAGTCTTATTCAGTACATTTAGTTATTGCTTGCTTTTATAAAGTCTACCAACCTTGCTAGCAGGCATGCTAGATAAGATAGTTCGACAAGCTAGCTACTCCAACTTGATTGATAGCCTGTAATGGCTTCTTGCTAGCTAGTTATGCGGTTGGGAGATTGGGAGCTTATCTGGGCTAGCTAAAGCCAACTTCATAAAGTTGCTAGGTGGCTGGCAGCATGACAGAGAAACAACAACCAAAAATGTTTTAAAATAAATCAAAATAAATCTCATATATATAGTATGTCTTTTTTTACAGGACAAATCTGAGAGGGCACATGCTACTATGCCACCTATGGGAACACATGATTGCATAACTTGACTTTTAAAAAGATTGCCCAAGCTGATGAGTCACTAGTAAAACTACGTGTTAAAGTTCCCTATTCATATGGATATCGACTACATCATTGATATTTACAGTACCAGGAAAAAGTAGATGTGATCATGTGTTTCATGTTTTTCTCTGTTGTGCATGCGGAAGGCAGCGTCAACATGCCCCAGGTGATGGTAGTCATCTAGCTCCCTGAAGAAGGCACTGGAGACCTGAGCTTGACCACTGAAGCCGTTCCACAGGTGATCCCCTTAGAGTAGCATAGTTCAGATTTGGGATCAGATATACTCATGGAAATGTAAGCTTACACTCTCCTTACACAAATATCTAGTACAAACCCACGTTTACAGGTCATGTTAGCCCATATCAAAATACCCACTAACTAATCCACTACACTCTTGAAAATAGGGTTCAAAAAGGGATGTTTGGCTGTCCACATAGGAAAACCCTTTTTAGTTCCAGGTAGAACTCTTTTGGGTTCCATGTAGAACCTTCTGGGAAAGGGTTCTACATGGAACCCAATAGAGTTCTACGAGGAACCAAAATGATTCTACCTGTAACCAAAAAGGGTTCCTCAAAGGGTTCTCCTATGAGAACAGCCGAAGAACCCTTTTAAGTTCTAGATTGTACCTTTTTTCTAAGAGCGCACCCGTAACCCTAGCCATCCCGATGGGGACATAATGACATTTCATGACAATGACAAAGCCCACTGTAGGGAGAATGAGGGTAAAAAAAAAGACGACTCATAACATGGTTTTGATACCCTTGAAGAAGAAGGTGTGTCCTTTCTCGTCGGGGGCGATGGCGTCAAACTCGATGCCGTCACACCGGTCTGGGTTGGCGTTGTGGTGGACCTGATCCTCGTGGTGGTCGTGGTCGTGGTCTAATGGGCCAGTCAGAGTCAAGGTGAGATGCAGGTTGAATGACTTTTCATTATTCCAACATTTCTCCACATGAAAGGGTGCGGTGTGGTGATTTGGAAGTCATGCATCCTACTCTCATATAAAAGCATGTAGGACATGAGTAACGGGCTGAAAGGGAGTTGAATAACACCTGTGCCCGTGGCAAGTTGCAACCCTAGTTGTTTGCCTTGCCTAAGCACGCCTGGATCAGTCAATGAGTTTTGAGGTCCTACATTTTGACAGGCTGTTAAATGAATATGGATCTTAGACTCACCTGACATCATTACATCATGGATCCTGCGTAGAAAAAAAAGCAGACATTATTCATCATAAACCATAATGTCCTCATTCTGATGAAACATGAGTGAGGTCATAGAGATGGGAAATGAGATAATACACTGCACATCATAACTCCACCCTCTGGGTAGACAGACCAATAATGATGCTGGAGTATACACAGCCATATTCCAAATAGAGCAGCTCAAAGGGACACCTGATTGATATGAAGGGGATCTGTAATGATGAGGTAACGGGGTGAATCAGTGACAGAAGTGCTGAGGTACACGACTGACTTTGACCACTCTTTGTGTGTTTTGGGTTATTGATCCTGCCTTGATCTCTGTGACATTGCAAACAAACTTATGGAACTAACCCAGCCAATGTGGGGGAGCATAGTATCCAATTGGGTTGTGTAAGACATGTCTTAACACAGCACAGCGAAGCCCATAATGTGTTGAATAAAGTAACAATTCAACAAAGTAAGTACAGAGGCAATTTAGAGGCAGTGTATTTTGCTGTGGCTACCCTGAACATGAATAAGAGAATAATAAGATGCCATTTTGGTAGCCCAGCGGTTAAGAGAGTTGGGCCAGTAACCGAAGGTCGCCGACTGGGTGAAAAATCTGTCAATGTGCTGTTGAGCAAAACACTTAACCCTAATTGCTCCTGTAAGTGGCTCTGGATAAGAGCGTCTGCTAAATGACTAACATGTAAATGTAAAGGCTTAGCAGTTGATCAGCAGTACTCACGTTGGAGCAGCATAGCTGAGTGCTAGTGCCAAGCACAGGCAGAGTGTTTGGGAGAGAAGCATCACGTTGAGCGGTCCTCCTCTGGGTCCAGGTATCGAAGAGAGCTGAGCTGAGAAAGGTGCCTGAGAAGGAGCTGACCAGACCTTTTATAATGGATCTGGATTTACCAATGTGCCTTTTGTGTGTGGGAGTGTGGGTAGTTCTGCACTTTGTTTACTGAAAGAGCAGGGGGGTTCTGCACTTTGTTTACTGAAAGAGCAGGGGGGTGGTTCTGTGCTCTGTTTACTGAAAGAGCAGGGGGAGTGTAGGACTTTTTTCTGTTGCAAAACCATTATTTAGCAGAAACTGGTTTTATATATGCATCTCATATAATGCAATCAATATGAGCACATTTAAAAATGAGTTTATATGGCAAATTCTAATAAATATTGAACATGTTGGGATGTTACACATTCATCTGGTTTGGCCAACATCATTGGGTCAGATGAAATATCATTTCCTGGATTCAAGGGGCACACTTTTGGCAAATTTTAGCCAGGACTTTGGACAAGTGAGTTCATCAAGTAGGAGCACAGAAATCAGAGTCAGACAGGGAGATAAACAGTAGTCTGTAACAGAAGGAGCCTTGCTTATCTTTGATCTATCATTTGAAACTATAGACACTGGATTTCTAAGAAAGAAGTCAAAATAAAGAACAAGTACATTGCAACCTCTCTCACTCCAGTGTTAATCTCCTAAATTGTAATTACTTCGCTACTATGACCTATTTATTGCCTTACCTCCTTACTACATTTGCACACACTGTATATAGACTTTTTCTATTGTGTTATTGACTGTACGTTTGTTTAGTCCATGTGTAACTCTGTGTTGTTGTTTGTGTCACACTGCTTTGCTTTATCTTGGCCAGGTCGCAGGTGTAAATGAGAACTTGTTCTCAACTGGCCAACCTGGTTAAATAAAGGTGAAATAATTGTATTATTATTTATTTTTTTAAATAAAGATTTAAACCCAATCCAAATGTTTTTCAAGGTGTCAGGCTCATGATACATGTATTCAATTTTACTGAGTCATTACCATAGCGTAGGCTATGACACATGACTGTGTTTCACAACATAACTACTGGGGATAGACAGCATTTCAAAAGCTTTCAGACTTCAACCTTACAAAACAAATGTGCAGTCAGACTGCAGTGTACAATAACTGCAGTACATTGTAGTATAACTGTAGTTATTTTGCAATTACTGCGTCCAAAATACCACAATAGACTGCAGTTACTGCACTTTTAGTTTTAAAACGGCAATCTTTTTTTGTAAGGGCAGAGGTGAAATTACAGCAACATCACATACCCTGTTGTTACACATGATATAAAATTGACAATTTTGTAAAAGTTAGTTTATTTTGTGAGTAATCACCTACTCATAACAACAGCAATTTCCATTTTCATTGAAATACCTATAACTCTAATAACAGAAATAAAGTTCCACCCTTACTTTTTGGTCAGTGCTAGTGGGGATCCTTGAGACATCCCTACTCTAAACCATAACCCTAACCCTAACCTTAACCTTAACCTCTACCCTTACCCTTGCCCTAACCCTAACCCTTACCTAATCCTAACCTTAACCATTACCCTTACCTAACCCTAACCTTAACCCCTACCCTTACCTAACCCTAACCTTAACCCCTACCCTTACTCTAGCCTTAACCTTAACCATAACCCTTAGCTAACCCTAACCTTAACCCTTACCTAATCCTAACCTTAACCCCTACCCTTACTCTAGCCTTAACCTTAACCATTACCCTTACCTAACCCTAACCTTAACCCCTACCCTTACTCTAGCCTTAACCTTAACCATAACCCTTACCTAACCCTAACCCTTACCTAACCCTAACCTTAACCCCTACCCTTACTCTAGCCTTAACCATAACTCTTACCTAACCCTTACCTTAAACATTTATGGGGTAGGGATGTCCCAAGATTCCCAGATAGCACGGACCCTTAATTTTGTGTTATATGGTGTAAATAATTCACTGTTCTCTACACTGTAGCAGCTATTAAAATACAATTATACTTCTGCTAAATATATTTTTGCTATATACAGCTATACTTCACACGTTTCATATGGTTCATTATCAAACCATGATTATCACATTTAAGGCAATGGGCAAATTAAAAACAAGCTAAAACATTTGCTGCAAATGAAATTGTTCTCTGTGGTAATAAAGATGTAATCTTCTCTACTGTTCTCCACAACTATGTACAGTGTCTTCTTTCACAATTTTTACCCTACATTGTAACTATGATTCACTTTTTCTAGAAGAACATGAAATTCTCAACAGGATTTAGGATTATGCCAAAGTAGTTGTTATTTACTGAAATCTTCATCGGTGTTCACTAGTGAATGTCTACTTCTTCTCACCTTTCCATCCTCATCTTGACAAGTTCACCCCTCCAGTGCCTGACTTGTATTTATAGATCTTGATACAGTGGTTCATGCTGTCTGACACCACAAGCTGGCCCTCTGGCAGCAGGGCCAGGCCTCGGGGGCTGCTCAGTCCCTGGGTAACAAGTGGCCAGCCTAGGCCCTTGGCAGGGTATAGCAGGACACGATGCAACCTGCCCCAGTCTGCCACCAGAACATCCCCATCACTGTCGATGCTGAGGCCCCAGGGGCAGGCCAGGACGGGCCCCATGCCGGAGCACACCCCCAGGACACGGATGGTGTTCCAGCCAGGTTCCAGCACTCGGATGCAAGGCGCACGGCCAGTCTCATTGCCCCGCTCAGACACAGCCATCAGTCCAGAGGTCAGGCAGGCAGCCACCAGGTAGGGCCTGTGGAATCCTGTGATTATGGTGCGCTCCAGCCTGGCGCCTGTCTTGGGGTCCAGCATCAGGACAGTTAGAGTTCCGCGCTTGATGTCGGCCACCAGGAACTCATCCAGACGGGTGACGGTCACTCCCCTGGGTGCATCTAACTCTTCATGGGTGGATCCTATCACGTTACCCCCGAAAGTCTGGAGGAGGCGTCCATGACGGCTGAACACCAACACGGCACGCTCTGCAGCACAGGTCAGCACAATAAGGCCCTTGTCGTTCACAGCCGCATCAAAGTAGTTGCAGATGCGGGCGGATCTATCAGTTCCGGTAGGGGACACCTGCTGCACAACATACTTCTGAAGGTCGGTCACCTGAATTCGGGCGTTGCCACAGTCCACCACAAAAAGCTGCCCTTTGACAGTGGCATGGAGCCCGCTGGGCAGGTTGAAGTCAGAGCGCCCTGAGCCCTGCTTTCCAAACTGCTTGATCAAATTTGCTGACTCAAAGGCACTTGAACCTGCTTCCTCCTCCAGATCTCTCAAGATTGGCCATGGTTTGTCTCTCCTACTATTGTCTGATTGTTTCTTCTTGGTTGTAGGGTGGCTTTCACTGTAAATAGCCGACATGGACAGAGATTGGCTCACACGGTTAGAACCTACACTCCTTCCCTGGTATCTTGATTCTCTTTCATCCAAGCTTGTGGGGCTTCTGCCGCCAGACTCAGACCCATTCCCTTGCTCCATGGTTGAGGAGGCAGATGATAGACAGGAGTGGTTGTCTCTCTTAAATCCCAGGTGAGCACCCTTTCCCCCATTGATCAAGGGACGGGTCTTGCTGGAGAGGTCCGCCGTCGACATGGCACGTCGGTGTTCCTGGTTCAGGGAGACATTGTTACTAGGGGAGGGGCTGGTGATGTAGTTGTAGCAGTCCTCACTGCCAGCCGGGGATGGGGGACTCCCCCCATTAGTGGATGTTCCACGGGGGGATTTGCTGGGTGACAGGCTTCGACGTGAGCGCGCGCGTCTTGAAGATAGGTCCAGGAGGCTGTACCTGGGATGGGTTCCTCCACGGCTGGTCTTGGGAGAGGTCTGTGGTTGGTCACTATGTTCAGATCTGCCGCCTTCTGGAGGGCAGGAGGGTTCCTCGCTGGGGACGAGAACCAGGGTCCTTTGCGTTCTCTGACACTTGAGGATGGAGCTTTTCTTGTTTCCAGTTTGTCCACAGCCTGGTTCGTCTCCCTCCGACTCCCCTTGGCTGGAGATAGGAGGGATAGCCAGGAAGAGGTCCTGGTCATGTGCGTCTAGCTCCTCATCCATGGATGACTCAGATGCTCCTCGATGCCGGGGACTGAGTGGTGGCTTTGAGACTGGTGACTTTGGCTCATCCTTGTCTGTGGTGGACAGGCGGAGCTTCCTGACTACACGCATGCTCCCACTATTTGATGCGGATGAAAAGTCCTTCCGAACTTCAAATGATCCACGGTCTCCAAACTTCATCTCCCCTGAGTGAAGAGCACATTTCTTCCCTGTTTCACCGCAGACACCAATAGGGTAGTTCAGATTTTGATCCTGGACTTCTACCTCCCCTAACCTAACATCCTTCCGCTGCGTACCGGGCTGAAAAGTGACCCTCTTTAAGGAGAGGGAGATTTCCCAAGGCTGTGTAACTTCTGCCACACCCCTCTGAAGCTGGTTCTTATTGGGTCCCCCAATGCTTCCACCCCATCTCTGGACCTGCTCCTTCAGTTGGCCCAGTTTGTGGAGCTGCCGGTCCACCAGGGACTGTCCAACCCGCACCGCCGCAGCGTTCTCCCTCTTCACCTGCTCCAGGCACCGCTGGGCTTCTCGGTGGTCCTGCTCAACTTTTTCCAGCAGTCGGCGCTCTTGTCTCTGAGCCTCAATGATGGCGTTGTCAAGCTCTCGGTTAATTTGCTCCACCTCACTTGTCTGTCGTTCTCTAAGGCTCTGCAGCTCTTTCTCACCCTGCTCTACATTGCAGAGGGCCAGCGTCACCCAGCTGGGTGGATCGGTAAGGGATAGGGGTGCGAAGATGGACCCCCTGGGGGAGTTTAGGTCTCTCTGTATGGGGGAGGTGGGTGACAGGGAGGTGGGTGACATAAGGACTGAGAGGCCAGGGAGGGAGGTTTTTCTCTTGGAGCGAGACCTCATTAACATCATGGAGGAGAAAATTGAGAATCTTCTTGTTGGTCTGGTATGTTTCAATTTTCAGCTTGCTGTTGAATCCTGGGAAAAGAGCGTGAAATAGTTGAATTTGTGTAAAATGATCAGCAAGAAAAAGGTTGATGTTGGTCTCAAATTTGAGTGACAGGGAAAGACTAAATTTGTACCCGTGGATGATACTGTGGGGAGGACGGCTCATAATAATGTCTGGAATGGAGCAAATGGAACGACATCAAGCACATTGAAACCATTCTACCATTCCAACAATTCTGCTCCAGCCATTACCACGAGCCCATCCTCCCCAATGAAGGTGCCACCAACCTCCTGTGATTTGTACCATATCTTTATTCAAACAGTGACAGACACTTTGGTAATCAAAGAACAACAGACTCAAAAAACATGTGTATGTTTCTGCTCTGACAATGAACAAGAAACAGATGCCTGTTTCCCAAACCATCAGACTACCACCACCATGCTTGACCGTTGGTTTTCGCCAGACATAATGGTTGACTGAAGTTTGACAAAAAGCACCTGGAAGCACCTGGATGATCATCAAGACGCTTGGAGGAATGTTCTATGGATAGATGATACAAAAGTATAACTTTTTGGACAACATGGGTCCCATTATTCCTGGCAAAAACCAAACACTGCATTCCACAGTGTGAACCTCATACCAACGGTGAAGCATGGTGGTGGTAGTGAGATGGTTTGGGGATGCTTTGCTGCCTCAGGACCTGGATGACTTGCCTTAATAGAAGGAACCATTAATTCTGCTCTGTATCAGAGAATTCTACAGGAGAATGTCAGGTCACCCTTCTGTGAGCGGGAAGCTGAAGCACAGCTGGGTCATGCAGCAAGACAATGATCCAAAACACACAATCAAGTCCACATGAAAATGTCTAAAAAGCTAAACATTTGAAGTTTTGGAATGGATCAGTCAAAGTCCAGACCTAATGATCCCAATTGAGATGTTGTGGCAGGACTTGAAACGAGCAGTTCATGCTTGAAAACCCACAAGTGTCACTGAGTTAAAGCAGTGGGCTAAAATTCCTCCACAGTGATGTGAGAGACTGATCAACAACTATAGGAAACATTTGGTTGCAGCCTTGCAGCTAAAGGTGGCACAACCAGTTATTGAGTGTAGGGGGCAATTACTTTTTCACACAGGGGAATTGAGTGTTACATAACTTTGTTAATTAAATAAATAAAATCATTTTTTAAATCCTTTTTTTGGTGTTATTTATAAATGCAGGTTCCCTTAATCTAATATATGATTTTGGTTGAACATTCATTATAGGAAATATGCAAAAATAGAGAAAATCAGAAAGGGGGCAAATACTTTTTCACAGCACTGTAGGCTAAGTATGAAGCCCTAGTCAGAGAAACCTTTCAGCCCCAGAAGCAAAACAACAGGGCTTTTTCTAGGATGAAAGAGTGGGGTATCAGTTTACCTCAGAGCGCTGCACAATAAGGTCCCCCTGGAAACATGTGACCTCAGAGTGTGAATGGGTTTAAACACAGTTTCTCATGTATTGAATAGATGCATCTTCATTCTCTTTTGTATTTATCTAGGACCGATAACCCGTGTAAAAACAGATAACCCGTGTAAAAACAGATAACCCGTGTAAAAACAGATAACCCGTGTAAAAACAGATAACCCGTGTAAAAACAGATAACCCGTGTAAAATCAGATAACCCATGTAAAAACAGATAACCCGTGTAAAAATAGATTATCCATGTAAAAACAGAACCTGTGTAAAAACAGATAACCCGTGTAAAAACAGATAACCTGTGTAAAAAATTATCCGATTGATCCATTCAGAACACGCAATTGGAATAAAATATATTTAAAAGAACAAAACATCACAAGATAAAATAAACACATTTGAAAATAGAAACTGGCCTCCCAATTCACATTTTTCTGAATATAACCAGTCCAAAGAATAACTGACAGGTGTACAGACACATACTTGTTTGATGGAATGTGAGAAAATAGGCCTGTGTGTCCGTGTGAAACAAATCCCAGTCACTCTTTCGGAGTGCGGCTACCGGTCCCCTCTCACATTACCCAGTTAAATGTTGAATGAGGGACCCTGGTTGCTAAGTTACCCAGGGACCTGCATGGCGCTAGCTGAGGTGTTGAGTGGAAACGACAACATTCCTATTGAGGACACCTTCACCAGTATCAAGTGTTCGACATCCACTACTGTATAAGTATGATAACTGACAAAATACTGTATGTCAGAAATACATTTTTAAAAGATCCCCCAAAAGATCCTTATAGGTTTACTTAAAATGCTCATCAAGGAAAAGGTCAACATTACAATGCCAACAAATTGCAGTTAAATTACAATAAAATCAATGACAATTTATGACATCTGTCAAGAGTTCATTGACATATTGGGCACAGTACTTGTGCAAACCTATTTATGCAAAGTTATAGTACTTCCTATATTTTGTTATTCATTCTATTAGCCTTGATTAAATAGAGCAGAAAGGATCTTACCTGGGCCAGGTGCACTCCTTTTCCTCCACTGCTCTCTGTGCAGTGTCCTACAGCGTCACATCCTTCCTCTGTCCCATCCACACCTCTCCGTCACACCCCCTTCAGCCCCTTTCCCGCTATCCCTCTTTCTTTCTTTCTCCCCATTCTTCACTCTTCAGAATAGTTCGGACTGCATATCTAAATTCCCTTACACTGTCAATTTCTCTCATGCACACAAACCCTCTGTCAAACCCATATCAAACCCAAATTCAAGTTCCCCAACATAATACAGCCTACTACCTTATTCCTGTTTACAGATCACATGACAAGATGCAAGATAACCCCATCCAACTTCAAATCTGTGTACTGTGGGTTTCAAGCAAGATAACACAGTCAACCATCCCATGCCCTTGCAAGGTCATAACTTGTCAAGAGGTAAATGGGCTACATCATGATGATGTTGAAGGCGCTGCACAATATTAGTCAAATAGACTTAGAGATCAGGTGGAACATCATTTCACTTGCACGTTATAACCACTAGATGTCAGCAGATAGTAAAGGAAGGATAAGTTGTGTGACTTGACACTGCTGTTCTGATATTGATGATGTCTGTGAGCCCATATAGATCTGTTTGGGTTGGTTTGCTTTCGCACTGTGGGTGTAATTGAGCAATTTGCATAACTCCCCATGACTTGAGCAACTTAGCTACATTGTTTATATTGATTTTAAAACAACCAAGCTAAATACAAAACCTGACAGAAGCATTTGGAGTCAGTTTTTGACACCTGCTGTATTTTTTTATTGTTTTCCAAATGGGATTGTTTTGAGAAAAATGTTTGCTAACTCCGCTACTAAGGAATGAGAGTGTGTTTTCATGTTAGCTGCTGTAGCTAGCTAGGGTGATTCTGCCATTAACTTTGGTGAACAACCTTTGTATTTATTTTTTATTTAAAAAGGCAAGTCAGTTAAGAACAAATTCTTATTTACAATGACAGCCTACCCCGGCCAAACCCGGATAACACTGGGCCAAGTGTATGCCGCCCTATGGTATTCCCAATCACGGCCAGTTGTGATACAGCCTGGAATCAAACCAGGGTGTCTGTAGTGACGAGATGCAGTGCCTTAGACCACTGCGCCACTCGGGAGCCCTTGCATACATGCAAACGTGAATGTGAGAAACCACCTGAAAAGAAGAACATCAACCCCGTTGCAGAGTTTTTTGGGACAGCCTTCTTCATCTTCACCAGTTGGTTTCAGAGATGCCAAACTTAACGGATACTGGAACTGCAGCCACCTGTGGCATATGGGGTTGCCCTGTCCATCTGCGTAGCCATCACAACAGCAGTGAGGTTGGTAGCGACATATAATTTAAAAAAAAAATATATATATATATATATATGGGGAAAAAAATCTTAAATTGACATTTCTTCTCTATAGGTTGGTAGTTACTTCTGGTATGGAGTAGGCCTGTAATAGTAAAGATGAATAATTCGTTTTACTTGTTCACTCTTGTTTTCTAGTGGAGGCCACTTACTAACGGTCTGCATGAGTGCCGTCAACAGGCAGAGCAAGCCACTCATGGCACCTTTCTGCATCAAAATGACTGTCACGGTCGGTATTCTGGGAGGGTGAGTGGGTCACTGTCAACATCCTGAGTCTCCAATGCTACATAAACAGCAGTCCACCTGCAGGATGGTGGAATGTTATTACTGTTCCACAACAAAGTGTATGAAATGTAGAGCGCAGTGTATGAATTTCAGATGTTCACTAAACTTTTTAACATCATTGTTCTTTCATTCTTATACTGAACAAAAATATAAACGCAACATGCAATGTGTTGGTCCCATGTTTCATGAGCTGAAATAAAAGATCCCAGGAATGTTCCATGTGCACAAATGTGTTTACACCCCTGTTAGTGAGCATTTCTCCTTTGCCAAGATAATCCATTACCCTGACAGGTGTGGCATATCAAGAAGCATGTTAAACAGAACGATCATTACACAGGTGCACCTTGTGCTGGGGACAATTAAAGACCATTCTAAATTGTGCAGTTTTGTCACCCAACACAATGCCACAGATGTCGCAAGTATTGAGGGAGCATGAAATTGGCATGCTGACTACAAGAATGTCCACCAGAGCTGTTGTCAGATCATTTCATTTTAATTTCTCTTCCATAAACCGCCTCCAACGTCGTTTTAGAGAATTTGGCAGGACATCCAACCGGCCTCACAACCGCAGACCACATGTAACCACGCCAGCCCAGGACCTCTATATCCGGTTTCTTCACCTGCGGGATCGTCTGAGACCAGCCACCCGGACAGCTGATGAATCTGTGGGTTTGCACAACCAAAGAATTTCTGCACAAACTGTCAGCTCATCTGCGTGCTCGTCGTCCTCATCAGGGTCTTGACCCGACTGCAGTTCGATCTCGTAACTGACTTCAGTGGGCAAATGCTCACTGGCAAGCTGGAGAATTGTGCTTTTCATGGATGAATACTGGTTTCAACCAGGCAGATGTCAGACAGCGTGTATGGTGTTGTATAGGCGAGCGGTTTGCTGATGTCAACGTTGTGAACAGTGGGGTTATGGCATGGGCATGCATAAGCTACGGACAACGAACACAATTGCATTTTATCGACTGCAAATTAAATGCACAGAGATATCGTGACGAAATTCTGAGTCCCATTGCCGGGCCATTCATCCGCCGCCAACTACTCTAACACTGGGCCTGCTGTGGTGGCTAACTGCTGGTCCTAACACTGGGCTGGCTGTGGTGGCTAACTACTGGTCCTAACACTGGGCCTGCTGTGGTGGCTAACTACTGGTCCTAACACTGGGCCTGCTGTGGTGGCTAACCACTGGTCCTAACACTGGGCCTGCTGTGGTGGCTAACTACCCTAACACTGGGCCTGCTGTGGTGGCTAACTACTGGTCCTAACACTGGGCCTGCTGTGGTGGCTAACTACCCTAACACTGGGCCTGCTGTGATTGCTAACTACTGATCCTAACACTGGGCCTGCTGTGGTGGCTAACTACTCTAACACAGGGCCTGCTGTGGTGGCTAACCACTGGTCCTAACACTGGGCCTGCTGTGGTGGCTAACTACTGGTCCTAACACTGGGTCGACTGGGTTGGGCCCATGGTCCGCTGCTGTTCTGGTTGGCCTGGTGCTGAGATAGGTCTCTCAGTCATGCTTCACAGTATCTATCCTTCTCATCCTCTTTATTATGATCAGCGTTTAATCCTGTCTTGTGTTTGTTCTGTTGCTAGGCTCCTCCCTCCTGGGGGACCCAAGAATATGACTCATCATGTAGAAAAAAACAGCACTTGTTTGAACTGTGAAACACTGAGGTGTAGTTTATGCATAGATGCATCTGGGACTAAACATATTACCTATCAACTTGGATATGATATGTTTTCTTCGAGACAATTTTCTCTGACATAAAGGATGTCAGGAAGATATGAGACCCATGTTATATTATAAACTCAGATTAAATAGGTAGGCCTACCATCACATCTTAACACTATGTACTGTAACTAACTATCTCTGTCCATCTGCTACAGACAGTACCAGTTGTGTCTTTGTGTCCTCCGCTAGCTGAGAGCCCACCACTCCAAACCACTGATAAGATCATTAATTCCTCTGCTTCTTCTTTAGCCTGAGAGGCTAACAGCTATTTCCTCTCTGAGATCCAGCATTCTCTGTCCGACACTCCTTCATGGAGCGACACACACGTGGTGAAACTTCTCCTTAGACACAGATGGGTCCTCAGACGTCCGTGTTTTTGAATGTCACACCGAGTCCTGGAGGCTCCCTGCCTGGCTGACTGATTATTACTATCGTTGGTCTGTCAGCATCAATGGGAAATGATATTGGCCCACAGTCGTATCAGACCTCGCATGTTATTGATAAGACTGTTAAACTCCACAAGCCAGCTGCCCGCCCGCCTCCAACCAGGGTGCAATTAAATCTACATGCCTCTCGCTTCTGTTTGTGTGACAGAGAGTAATGGGACCAATAGTTAACTGTAACAAAAAATTATGTGATACATCGTGCCTTATATTACAAACACACACGACAGCGCCACATATGGGTTATTACCAAATATGATCTATTTAATTCTAGTCATGTCAGGTTTTCCCAGCATACAAGGGCGACTGATGCGTAGATAAATAATTAAGAAAATAACATTACTCTTTGAATACCAGAGATGGACAAAAAAAAGTCATATTCCACATTATATCTTATTATTTTGCATCTCTCGATATCAGTTCATAAATATGGTAATAGTCTGTTCTCTCTAATGGGACTATCGTCTTTCAAAGGTGCGGATCTGGTTCTGCCGCTAGATTTGATTAATTCCTCCGATGCCACTCCTCATTTTGTGTACCCCCCCTCTTTTAACACTTTCAGGGGTATGATATTAGGGGAACAATCGCAGAAACAAAACGAGCTGGAACCACCAAGAAGGGAACAGATGGCACATAATTGCCTCGTAGAGGAAGCCAGGGAGTCAATTTTTACTGGTCTCAGGGGAGTTGCAGTTGCAGAAAGTGCAGGTGCATTTGTTTTGATCAGATATGGAGGAATCATCTGAGAAATATTCATCACACGCACATTAGAGGGAGAATTTAACAAAGCGCGTCATTGGTGAGACCAGGATGCGACCGTGTGCTTTCATTAGGCCAACGAGGTAAACACAGGGAAAGGGAGCCCATGCCTGCCTGCTTGGCACATTCAACTACAACAGATGCAGCAGGAATTAATGCAGCACCAAAGTGTTGGAACGTCAAGATTAAATCATGGAAATATAACACAGTACATTGTTTGCTTCTTGTCAATGTGATTGTAGAAAATGTATGAAACTGAAAAAAGGCAACTTGTTTCCACAATAACTGCCTCATTACCAACACTGTACATATTGGTAACATTCATCTCACAAAGAAAATATGAAACTATACAAACACTTAAAAAGTTTTATACTGAGATAGACTAGTTAGCTACTTTTGCAAGGTCAGAAGGTCAGACAAAATTTGCTCTATGACCAAATCTATTAAAAAAAAGCAATTATCATGTGTTTTGTATCCATTAATACTTTATCATTTACTTGGTAAAAAAGGTTGTGAATCTACAATTTTATGATGGTCTGAGTGGAATGCTGTCAAGTGGGACCCAGCATGGACTCCGAATGAGCTTTCTGATGAGCAATAGGCCCTCTCCTTTATAATCCCAAACTCTGCTCTGCCTTGCGATATCAAACTAATAAATTACAGCCTGTCTCCCACATAACTCACTGATAAATAAAAAAGGGTCCGCTTTAGTGTGCAGCTGTGACCCAGGGTTACCTAGCAACAGGTCATGCCCAGACGAAATGCACAAGGTGGAGATACACCTCCGAGGATCCGGGGGGGAGGGAGGGAGCGGTGGAGAGATGGATGGAAAGGAGGCCTCATCCTCACTCTCTATGACCCTTGACAGATAGAAAACGCACTCAGAGGAAACGGGCTTTGATTGACAGGGATATTTAGAGACGCTGGAGCTCTGATTGTGCCATTCCATGTGTTCTTCAAACCGCCAGCATGCGGCAGATATGAAACTTGCATGTGGTGTGGACTAGTGTATATTTCAGTTGAGGTATGAATAAATTAGGGTTTTCACAAACAGATCTTCGCAGCAGAACTCGATGGAATGCAATGACATCAACCTGACAGTGTCGGCTACAGTATACAGCTGATGGTAACTCTATCTGACCGAGTCAGAGATTGAGCAGTAGCGCCAGGCCTGCGTGTGCCAGAACACTGTTGTACGGAAACGAAAGGCTCAGTGTGCAGTCCGTGTCTTCTCAACAGTCGCCTGTGTCACACACCCTCAAGGGGGCTATGCAGCTGTGTGAGGTTAGCACACGGTCCAGTTAGGCCCACACTCACTGGGAAGACAAACACACATTGTTTTGTCTCTAAATGAACTGTGTGGATATATGTTCAGGTGGCATGTTGTGTGTTCTACTGAGAGTATGCAGCAGCAGTGTGTATCATGTCATCATTAGGCAGAGGGTTGAACATATGAAAGGTCGTAATACATGTGGGTTTCATCATACATGAACCAACCCTTATACAATCGCCAGTGTTTAGGATCTTTCCACAAGGGCCA
>NC_056435.1:4551637-4559137 GCF_018296145.1 Oncorhynchus tshawytscha
CAAATGAAGAAAACAGATCTGAACAAAGTGTGCTGATGTTGTATCCTGAACAGCTTGTAAATCTCCTGTCCCAAATGAGTGCAATATAGTGGTGCCAACCTGGGACTAACGTGTCACTGGAGAAGAGACAGGCTGGTGAAGTTAGTTGATGGAGAGAGGGGAGAGAGGCAGGAGGCGATGGGGACGGAACGAGATGTTTGTGATATACTACGTTATTATTTTGTCTGCAAATCCAGATGGTGTGGAGTTATGAATAGGTGGGATGCACATTAGTTATATATTAGACTTCATGTGTGTGTTGGGGAGGGGGGTACAGTTTGTGTGTGTGTGTGCACCACTGCTTAAGGGGGTGTACACACACACACACACACACACACACACACACACACACACACACACACACACACACAGTCTCCTATGGCCATCACCAGTATAGCCAGTGCCTGACATATGCACGGTCTTCCCAGCTCAGCACGGCCCATCTGATACACCCCTCTGGTTTATTGATCCTGTTCATTGCAGGAGAACGAGATGCAGACAGCATTCTCCCGGCTGAGCCAGACCAGCCATAATCATGATCTAATGTCCTGCTTCTCTGCTCAATAGCTGATCTCTGTATGATGGTATAAATCTGATGCTAACCTCATGATTGTCTTTATTGTGTGACTGTTTTCATATCATGTTGTATTGACGCTGTCCACAGCCCGCGGATATTCAATACATAAAGGCTTTATGTCCTTTTTGGCACATTTACGCTGGTGATGTGGAATAGAAGGAATGGTCAGTAGTCATTGTTCTCAATATGTTATGTGTTACACTGACATACGCACATTCTTATTACGTGATCACTCATTCTGTTCTTTACCATACAGCAATGTTCTCTGTTCTTCAGAACCAGGACCTTGGACAGCACCCTGCCTATTCTCATTCAACAGCCCCCTCAGTCAGCGATGACTTTGACTGCCCACATTGTCCCTGCCTCAGTGTGTGTGTGCGTGTTTGTGTGCATGCACATTCGTGTGTGTCTGTGTGTGTGTGTCTTGGAGTGTTTGTGTGGGCTCCTTGCACGTTCCCTCTCTCTCCCCCCCATAACCCTCGTAGCCATGGTAACTATACCGATCGATCCAATGCCATCTGATGCCAAATCTTTCAAATTTAAAAGAGAAATAATTGTAGATGTTGGTGACTGATGTGCAATGTCTCCCTATAAATATAAATGGCAAAGAAATAAGAGATTGTGGTAGCTGAAAGTGCTGTTAGTTGAGTAGAATTGTGTTCATTTAGTCAGTGTCTTGATTTCCATTGTTGACAATGGAGAAAATAACCAGGAGACAAACATGGCATGGATAACATGAACTGGAGAAAATAACCAACAGCATGCCTGTGAAACATGTTATTGGAGAGAGACTCACTCTGGCTCCTTCAGAGACACACACATGCACACCCTCACACACACACACACACACACACACACACACACACACACACACACACACACACACACACACACACACACACACACACACACACACACACACACACACACACACACACACACACACACACAGAGAGTCTCAGTCACAGGGCCTGAGGGGATTGGGCCTGAGAAGGGGGATATGTCACTTCTACTTTAGTCAAGCAGACAAGAACTTGCATAGCTCTCCCTAGTCTGTGTTCAAGATTCAGGCTGTGACATTTTACCATGTTTCTGTATTTGTTTGTGCGGGACTTGCCGACACACAGACACACACCACAGAAGACGTAAAGTGGAAAAGGAGTGGACAGAAAGAGGAAGGAGAGAAAGAAAGGATGAATGGAGAGAAAGATTATTAGAGGAAAACAGATGGCTCCCAATCACAGTGGTCCTTAGGGACATAGAGGAACAACTCTCCACACCTCAGGCTTACGAGCTGGGTGGGGTACTTAAACATGTGTGTGTGTGTGTGTGTGTTTGTGTATATGTGTGTGTGTGTGTGTGTGTGTATATGTGTGTGTGTGTAGGTGTGTGTGTGTGTAACTAGGTTTGTAATAACTACTATGGTTGTCATATGCTCACAAAGGTTTATCATTTGACGTTGTTCGACATGCAATATAATGAAATACTGTAGTTCAATGTCCCTTAACAAAAACTCACAGATTTGGAAAAATGCTGCTTTTGACATCATGACATCATGGCTGGATGTGCTAATGGGGTAACAGCTATAAAATTAGCTTTCAAGATACACTCAGGCACATCACACTTTCACACACAGATAATGTGTGCATGTGCAGCCATATGAACGCACACACACACGGGTCGCACACGCACGCACACACTCACACACACACACACACACACACTCACACACAGATGACAGGCAGCGAGTGGAAATGAAGGATTTGGAGTTCAATCCCGTTACATTATGCAGCAGATGGCGTCCAGGCCGAGCCCGGCCAGGCCTCTCCCAGGGGTAAACCCAGGAGAGAATGGAGGATAGGGGCAGGAGAGATGGGGGGGGGACAAAGCTGCTCTCTCTCTCTCTTTAATGCACACATCTATTTATTTTCCTCTCTCTGTGCTTCTCTCTGTTCTCTGGGTTAGTGTATGGGACAGTGCACCCAGGCATTTGTCCCTGGCTCCATGCTCAGGCATACACACCACTGCAACACCCACCACAGCCCTCTCCTCTGCTGTTTTCTGTCCTCCACCTCTCTCTGCCTCTGCGCACCCCCCCCCCATCTTCCAGCCCAGCTGGGTCTGCACCTGAACTCAGCCACGAAGGGCTCCGACCCCGACTGACCTGGCTTTAAGAGGAGGAACGAAGAAAGGTGAGAACTGGAAAAGGAGAGAGAGGAGAAAGAGAGAGAGGAGAGGGAAGGAGAGACAGAGTGCAAGAGAAAGGAAGAGAGAAAGGAAAGAGAAAGAGGAGAGGGAAGGAGAGACAGAGTGCAAGAGAAAGGAAAGAGAAAGGAAAGAGAAAGGAAAGAGAAAGGAAAGAGAAAGGAAAGAGAAAGGAAAGAGAAAGAGGAGAGGGAGAGGGAGAGGGAGAAAGAGGGAGAGCGGGAGAGAGAGAGCAGGATGGAGGGAGTGAGGCCATTGTAATCATGAGGCTGTAATGGCTAATGGTTTTCATATTACGTTGTTATATTTATGGTCATTCCCGCTTGGCGGTTGATTAGCTCAGTGTTGCTTATTATTGGGCTCGCCATTCAACACACACACACACACAGCGGCCTGTATGCCCCCAGATCATTGCCCAAGGCACTTTTTGTTTTGTATTTTTGTATTAATTGAGCTGGCGCTCAAGTGTTGGTCCAGATGTCACTGTGACCTGTAGGGATTATTAGAAATCTGTTTCCCAGATCATTTATGTGGACCAGTTCAAGGAACACTCAGATCTGGACACATCTTTGACTGTGGCATTAAAAAAGTTTCAGAAAAAACAGAGAAAAAAACTGATTGCTAATGTAGAGAATCATGGTCTTCTTCCAAAAATGGACTTCATCTACACACCCCGAATATCACCATGTGGTACATTCTGTCTGGTCTCCAATGACCATCATGGATGCCCAGGGGTCACTTGGGGCCCTGCAATCTTCCTGGTTGTGCCAAAAGCACTGTGCACCTTGGCAGGACTCGGAGCCTAATGAACTCATCAGCCAGCTGGAGGGGCTTGGATGGGCTTGGAGGGGGAAGGTTTAGAAAGGAGCAGAGGAGGGACTTGGAAGGGGAAGGTTTAGAGAGTAGCACAGGAGGGACTTGGAGGGGGAAGGTTTAGAAAGGAGCAGAGGAGGGACTTGGAAAGGGAAGGATTAGAGAGTAGCACAGGAGGGACTTGGAGGGGGAAGGTTTAGAAAGGAGCAGAGGAGGGACTTGGAAGGGGAAGGTTTAGAGAGTAGCACAGGAGGGACTTGGAGGGGGAAGGTTTAGAAAGGAGCAGAGGAGGGACTTGGAGGGGGAAGGTTTAGAAAGGAGCAGAGGAGGGACTTGGAAAGGGGAAGGTTTAGAAAGGAGCAGAGGAGGGACTTGGAAAGGGAAGGTTTAGAAAGGAGCAGAGGAGGGACTTGGAGGGGGAAGGTTTAGAAAGGAGCAGAGGAGGGACTTGGAAAGGGAAGGTTTAGAAAGGAGCAGAGGAGGGACTTGGAAAGGGAAGGTTTAGAAAGGAGCAGAGGAGGGACTTGGAGGGGGAAGGTTTAGAAAGGAGCAGAGGAGGGACTTGGAGGGGGAAGGTTTAGAAAGGAGCAGAGGAGGGACATGGAGGGGGAGGTTTAGAGAGTAGCACAGGAGGGACATGGAGGGGAAGGTTTAGAAAGGAGCAGAGGAGGGACTTGGAGGGGGAAGGTTTAGAAAGGAGCAGAGGAGGGACTTGGAAAGGGAAGGTTTAGAGAGTAGCACAGGAGGGACTTGGAAGGGGAAGGTTTAGAAAGGAGCAGAGGAGGGACATGGAGGGGGGGAGGTTTAGAGGTTTAGAGTAGCACAGGAGGGACTTGGAAGGGGAAGGTTTAAAGAGTAGCACAGGAGGGACTTGGAGGGGAAGGTTTAGAGAGTAGCACAGGAGGGACTTGGAGGGGAAGGTTTAGAAAGGAGCAGAGGAGGGACTTGGAAGGGGAAGGTTTAGAGAGTAGCACAGGAGGGACTTGGAAGGGGAAGGTTTAGAGAGTAGCACAGGAGGGACTTGGAGGGGGAGAGAGAGAGACAGAGAGAGAGAGAGAGAGAGAGAGAGAGAGAGAGAGAGAGAGAGAGAGAGAGAGAGAGAGAGAGAGAGAGAGAGACACAGAGAGAGAGAGAGAGAGAGAGAGAGAGAGAGAGAGAGAGAGAGAGAGAGAGAGAGAGAGAGAAGAAGATGTAGACATGGCTTTCTGAGAAATCTGACAAGAGGTATTGAAAATATTGAAAGTATTGAAGATTGTAAGCGGGGAACCATGCTGGGCAATTTGGTGACTAGTGGTGCTTTCTCAACTCTACTCTTATGTCATCATGCCTAGTTACAAAAGTTGAAAACAGCCCATCTCTTCTCTTTAGTTTATCCAACCGGTTATATACACATATTCAACATAAAAACACTCAAGTCTTTTCCTTGTCAGCCTTTGATTCTTTGATTCTCTAATAAAACTTAAATCTCCATATTTCCCCTGTGTACGTATCTGTGTATACAGTGCTTTCAGAAAGCATTCATACCCCTTGAATTATTCCACATTTTGTTGTGTTACAGCCTGAATTCAAAATGGATTCAATATATATATTTTCTCACCCATCTAAACACAATACCCCATAATGACAAAGTGAAAACATGTTTTTAGAAATATTTGCAAATATGTTGATAATGAAAAACAGAAATATCTCATTTACACAAGTATTCACACCCCTGAGTCAATACTTTGTAGAAGCACCTTTGCCGGCGATCACAGCTGCGAGTCTTTCTGGGTACGTCTCTAAGAGCTTTGCACACCTGGATGTACAATATTTGCTCATTATAAAAAATACAACTCTGTCAATTTGAATGTTGGTCATTGCTAGACAGCCATTTTCAAGTCTTGTCCTAGATTGTAACTGTAACTCGGCCACACAGGAACAGTCAATGTCGTCCTGATAAGCAACTCCAGTGTAGACTTGGCCTTGTGTTTTAGGTTATTGTCCTGCTGAAAGGTGAATTTGTCTCCCAGTGTCTGTTGGAAAGCAGACTGAAAACGTTTTTCCTCTAGGATTTTACCTGTACTTACAGCTGTATTCCGTTTATTTCAATCCCCCAAAAATCAACCTAGTCCTTGCCAATGACAAGCATACCCGTAACATGATGCAGCCACCACCATGCTTGAAAATATGAAGAGTTTTTGCAAAAAGTGAATTGCTTTGCCATTTCTTTTGCAGTATTACTTTAGTGCCTTGTTGCAAAGGATGCATGTTTTGGAATTAAAAAACTGTTTTCCTTCTTTTCACTCTGTCATTTAGATTAGTATTGTGAAGTAACTACAATGTTGTTGATCCATCCTCGGTTTTCTCTTATCACAGCCATTAAACTCTGTAACTGTTTTAAAATCACTATTGGCCTTATGGTGAAATCCCTGAGCAGTTTCCTTCCTCTGCGGCAACTGAGTTAGGAAGGACGCCTGTATCATTGTAGTGACTGGGTGTATTGATACACCATCCAAAGCATAATTAATAACTTCTCCATACTCAAAGAGATATTCAGTGTCTGCTTTTTTTTTATACGTCTACCAATCAGTGCCCTTCTTTACAAGGCATTGAAAAACCTCACTGGTCTTTGTGGTTGAATATGTGGTTGAAGTTCACTACTCGACTGAGGGACCTTCCAGACAATTGTATGTGTGGGGTACAGAGATGAGAGTCATTAAAAAATCATGTTTTAAACACTATCATTGAACACGGAATAAGTTCATGCAACTTATTATGCGATTTGTAAAAGCACATTTTAACTCCTGAACATTTCAGCTTTGAATGTTTTATTAATTTCTAACATTTTCCACAAAAAAATACCACTTTGATATTATGGGGTATTGTGTGTGACACAAAATCTCATCCCATTTGAAATTCAGGCTGTAACAGAACAAAATGTGGAAAATGTAAAGGGGTGTGAATACTGTCTGAAGACACTGTATGTGTGTATATGTGTGTATATGTGTGTATATGTGTGTATATGTGTGTGTGTATCCATGAGAAGACCTTTGTGTCCATATGTGTCTCCGTGCCTCTGTACGGCACGCCGGCGTCCTGCTGGGAACACCAGATGGTGCAGAGGTCTGCCGTGGCGATGGCCACATTCTCACATGGGAGGCCTGGCTCCGGCACCTCCTGTTCAACACAGTTCGGCCCCCTCCCCCCCCAACAGACCTCCCCACAGCCAGAGTCCACCCTGCCGACGCTACACAGCAACGCTAGACAGCACCAAGAGCATGACACACAGCAACACAAGGACAGCTCCTTAATGGGCTCACTGTGCCAACGGTTCCCTCCGTTCCCATCTGACGTGTGTGCTTTGGTGTTTGTGTGGGTAGATGCAAATGTAGTGCTGTTAAATTATTCCCTGGAAATGATGGAGATTACACCTTCTCTTTTCAATCCACCTTAGAGGTCCTTGTTGGGAGCACACAACTATTTTGTGATTAGAGGATAGTTTTGCCTATTTGCATTAATGGGAAAATCCACTCATAAACGATATTTTGGTATTGTTTTGCATCATTTTGGTGTGTTGGCCTGCGACACATTGCTTCTTGAAAGTTCAATATCTTCGAAAATTTGACTGCTGACATGTAAAACATTTAGGGACTGTATCAGCAGTGGACTAATGAAAAAAAAACATCAAAAGATTTGACCTTTAACATGTGACAATCAACAAAATAACTGAGAGTTGAGAAAGGAAAGAGCTTCTCTCTAGACAGGTCTTGGAGTTGAGTGACCCACTGACCGATGGCCAACTGGCCAAGACAGACTGGACTGAGCTGAGGGTCGGTCACAACGTCCTCTGTCATTATCTGCAGAGAGAGTCCTCCCAAACAGCCCCC